>NC_089585.1:77091027-77368492 GCF_019320115.1 Miscanthus floridulus
GGTGACAATAGAGTCGGTTGCTATAATAGCAAGTCGTGTTGATTGCTTCGGCCCAAAATGAATGACTCACATTGTATTCACTCAACATTGATCTTGCCATGTCAATCAAAGTTCTATTCTTCCTTTCAACTAAGCCATTTGATTGAGGAGTGTACTTGGCCAAGAATTGATGTCTAATTCCAAATTCATCACACAACTCATCAATTCTAGTGTTCTTGAATTCACTACCATTGTCACTTCTAACTTTCTTGATGGTTGTTTCAAACTCATTGTGAATGCCCTTGACAAATGATTTAAATGTTGCAAACACATCACTCTTGTCAACAAGAAAGAATACCTATGTGTATCTAGTGAAATCATCCACAATCACAAATCCATATTTGTTTCCACCAATGCTTGTGTATGTGGTTGGTCCAAACAAGTCCATGTGCATCAACTTAAATGCCTTAGATGTGCTCATCATGCTCTTCTTAGGATATGTGTTACCAACTTGTTTTCCGGCTTGACATGCACTACATAGCTTATCCTTCTCAAATGTGACATCTTTCAAGCCTCTAACTAAGTCATGCTTAATCAAATTGGTCAATTGTTTCATTCCAACATGACCAAGCCTTCTATGCCATAACCAACCCATGCTAGACTTAGTGATCAAACATGTTGTCAATTGAGCTTCTCTAGCATTGAAATCAACCAAGTATAGATTTTCATATCTAAATCCTTTGAATATCAAGTTAGAGCCATCTACACTTATAATCTCTACATCATCCACACCAAATATGCACTTGAAACCAAGATCACACAATTGAGCTACCGACAAAAGGTTGAAGTTCAAGCTCTCTACTAGTAGCACATTGGAAATGCTCAAGTCATTGTATATTGCAATCTTACCAAGCCCTGTGACCTTGCCTTTGCCATTGTCACCAAATGTGATACTATCAATCCCATTGCTCTTGTTTTCATTGATTGAATTGAACATTCTTGGATCACCGGTCATGTGTTGTGTGCACCCACTATCAAGCACCCAATGCCTTCCTCCGGCTTTATAATTGACCTACAAAAGAAGATCAATTCTTTTTAGGTACCCAAACTTGCTTGGGTCCTTAAAGGTTAGTTACCAAGGTCTTTGGTACCCAAATGGCCTTCTTCTTTGGGCAATGAACTTAGCCTTTACACCATTGGCACCCTTAACAAGCATGTAACAAGAATCAAATTTAATTGAGAATACAATAGGCAGCTTGTTCTTATTAATCTTACAATATTGCTCTACATGCCCAACTTGCTTGCATCTATTGCAGAACTGACCATTGCCCTTCACAAAGTTAACTTTGGGAGTGACAAAGGCCGCGTTGCCTTTCTTGGGGGTATAGCCTAATCCCTCTTTATTGAGAGAAAACCTTTGGCTACCCAAGCACTTTAGCAAGCGGGCATCTCCACCATAGGCATTGCCTAAGGTACGAGTGAGCTCATTCACCTCCTTCTTGAGGGTCTCATTTTCCACCATTAATGAGGCATCACAAGTGAGACCATCACTCAAAGGTGAAGTGGAAGTAGTAGTGCTACAAGAAGTGTTAGTGGGAGCAACTATAATGGGCTTATAAAAAGATTCATCAATAAGATCACATGTTAGTCCCACATCACAGGATGCAATCACTTGCTCCTTCTTGGCTTCCTCTTTGACTTGCTCGATGAGAGAGGAGTGAGCTCTCTCAAGCTTAGAGTGAGCTTTGCCAAGCTTCTCATGGGCTTCCATTAGCCTCTCATGAGTGGCATTGAGCTCATCAAGGGATTACTCAAGAAATTTGACTTTCTTGTTCAATTCCTTGCACTCCTTTCTCTTCATCTCAAAGCAAGTATGCACTTGCTCACACATGTCCATGAGCTCCTCCTTAGAGTACTCCTCATCATCATCACCACTCCTACAAGCATCACTTTTACATTCATCATCATCACTCACATCATATTTTACCTTGGTAGGTTTTGCCATGAGGCATGTCGAAGGAGTGTCGAAGATGGAGGGCTTGTTGTTGATGGTGATGCTTGCTAGTGCTTTCTTGATAGATTTCTTACCATCATCACTAGAGTCATCACTATCCGAAGAGCCATCACTATCCCAAGTGACCACATAGCCTCCACCCTTCTTCTTCTTTTGGAAGGTCATTCTCTTCTCCTTCTTTTCTTTCTTATCCTTCTTGTGCTTCTTCTCATCCTCATCATTGTCACTATTGTTGGGACAATTTGCTACAACATGATCGGGACACTTGCAATTGTAGCATATTCTCACATGTTCTTTGCTTTTGGTGTGATCTCTTCTCTTTCTTGCACCATAGCCCTTCTTCTTCATGAATTTTCCCATCTTGCGTACAAAGAGGGCCATAGCTTCATCATCAATATCACTAAGATCATCATCATCACTTGATTCTTTCTTGGACTTGCCCTTGTTCTTGGATGATGATGAGCTAGCCTTGAATGCTATACTCTTCTTCTTCTTGTCTTCTTCTTCCTTTTTGTCATCCTTATCACCCCCTTCCCTTTCCACACGATATGTCTCTTATGTCATGACATCTCCTAGTACTTGGTTAGGGGTAATCTCCTTCAAACCTCCTATTATGATGAGCAATCTCAACATCTCAAATCTTAGAGGGAATGTAACACCCTAAAAATTGCCCCTTTTTAAATAGAGTTAAAATGATTTAAATTGAAATTTTTGTGCTCATGAAATATAGGAAAATAAAAATTTTCATTAATTTAAAATTCATTATAAGGTAGCAACATGTTTGATGCATACATGCCATTGCATTTGATTTTATTGGTTGAGTGGTTTTAATTGAAAAGTAAAAAATGGTTAAAATGCTTTTGAAATGAAATTAAAAATGGCTTTGAAATAAAAGAAAAGAAAAATTGAAAATAAGAGGATTTAAAAAATGGAAAAGTTTATTTTTGGAAACTTACCAAAATTGCTCATTTATATTTGAGATGAAAAGTATATTGAAAACATATTCGGATTTGATATGATTTACATAGAATTGGTTTGGCTTTGAAAACTAAATAGGAAAAAGATTTTGAATTGTAAAAATATCCCTTCTTTCTTTTTTAGCCCAACTCTAGAACCGACCCGACCTTCTTCCTCCCCCTTCCCAGCTTGACTTGCTCGGCTCGGCCCGCTTGTTGGCCCAGCATCCCCTCCCTTCCCTTCATTCCTGTTTTTTCCGGCTTTGGCCCGCTCGGCAGCCCAGCTCGCGCCGCGGCCCACTTGGCCTTCACCCGCACGCGCTCAGCCTTCAGCGCCCACGCCCGCACGCGCCGCGCCTCTCCCTCACTACGCTGCTGGTCCTACTCGTCAGCACGCACCCACACACGCTTCCGTTCTCCCCACTACGACGATGGCCCCGCCTATTAGCCACCGTTCTTTTCTTTCCTTTCTTCTTCCCCACTATTTCCTTTCCTCCTCACCGCCGATGGCTTGGCCATGCTCCGCAAGCCGCCAGTGCACCTGCACCCACAAGGCAAGCTTTCGTAATCACCACGCGCGCCCCTTCCTTCTATGCCACGCTTGTCCGGCCTATAAAACCTCGAGCCGCACCCCCATCTTCTCCCTTTCCCCACCACGCTCGAAGCTCACACTCACCGCCGCCGGAGAATCCCCCACTCCCTAGCGCAATCCCCATCGCCGACGTGTCCCGGAGGTCCGCCATGTTTCACCGTGCCCGTAGGTACCCCCATATCCTATTTTTGGTCATGGTTTGCTTGGATTCCACTAACCCGCACCTCTCTCTCTCCAGCCATCGCCGCCATCGTCGACCAGTGCCCTCGAAGCCCTCCTGGATGTTGCGCTCCCCTTCGGACGACTCGTGGTGAGCTTCTCCACCTTCCCATGCCTCCCGTTAATCAAATAGCGCCCTGGGATGCCATAGCGTAGGACACCAGCCGCCGCTGGCCATGGCGCCGCCGCGGACCGTTGCCCCGACGTGATCTCCGTCTCCGTTCGGTATCCCAATGATCTCGCAAGGTCCTGCGCTTCATGTACGTGCTTTTGGCTTCGATCAGGGAAGTCCAGAACGCCCCCTGACGCCCGTCGCTGTGCTCTGTTCGCCGGAGATGCCCTGTAGCCACCGGAGTTTGTCTAGTGCCACCTACGCCGTCGGATCTTGAATGAGCGGACCAGATTAGATACCCCTTCAGGGTTAAGTAACCGGTCCACCGGGACCCATGGACTCGGTGCACCCCACCACATCAGCGCACGCCCACACCCACATGGTGCACCGCGCCAACTAGCAGCTGCCGTGTGTCGCCCAGTCAGCAACACGCGGTCAAACCGCAGTCAGTCGTGCCTATTTTGCAGTTTAGCCCCTAGATTTTCAAGAAATCAACCTGCAGTCTAGATTAGTTCAAAAGAATTGTTTTTTAGTCCTGTTTTTATTCACTTTAGACCATATAGTTTCTAGAATTAGTGCGCCCATTCTAATAACCGTTTAAATTCAGTTTTTAATTGTTTTAATTCAAAAATGAGTTTGAGTTATTTACAGAACTGCCACTAAACCTTATTTCATGCGTAACTTTTGCGTTTTAAGTCCAATTTGACCCGTTCGAGTTGCGTTAGGATCGTATTTATGTTTTCCACGTGTTTATACAACTGTTAGACATGTTTCCAATATTTCATATTCATGGGTAGATTTAATCTATTATTTAATTAAAGGAAAACTTGTTTAAATCATAAATTATTCATTTTAACTACAAAATAGTCCGTTCAAGTTGCGTTTGTTTCATAACGACGAGATCTACGCGTTAATTATAGTGTTTACTATATTACTATTTCATAAAAATTATGGTTTAAATCATATCTTGATTAATGATTATGCAACTGGGTTTTATACATAAAATATAATTTGTTTTACTTTTGTTTTATAATTTAAATCTAAAATTAACTTAATTCAATCCATATTGTTTATAAAATATCTTTTGTATATGAATTCATATAGTTAACATAAATGAAGCCTATAGTTTTCTTTTTCATGTATTAAGCAAATCTCTCGGTAGTTGTAACTTTTCAACTATAGCTCCGATTAGCGTGCCCCTCGTGACTGTGTTTGTAGCGATGCATAGAATCATATTTCAATCTCTTTCACTTATTTTTCTATGATTGGTGTACTGTTCTAATATAGATGCAATTGTATGCTATGCATGTATGTGTATGGATGTTTGTGTGGTGTTCTACGATTGTCCAATCAGTGAGACACACATGGTGATCCAAGAAGAAGAAGAAAGACATCGAAGAATAAAGCTTACCAAAGGATCGGTGTGTAAAGCAAGTATAGCATGGGATTATCCTTGTTACCTATTCACATTTAATCACTAAATTCATATTGCATGTGTCTCCCTTGTTGCCATTAAGGATATCTTAGGTATTTGATATCTTGTACCTTGAAACCTTTGGGACATTGCATTGGGTAGTTTTTGCTAGTGCTTAATCAAAACCATGATCTTGTAACTTTACTAATGGTATATGCAATAAACATTAAAACATGACTTTTTAGCAACATGGAAACAGGGGCTAGAGTGTTTAGCTACTTTTTAAATGCTTCAGATTCCTCTCCTTAAGGACTTATCTGTAAGCGATCATCTGGGACTTATAGTACAGCTGTGAGGGCCATATGGCTCTGGCTTTAGCTCAGTATGAGGACCTTTTCTAGCTTGTTAGTGGTTACCTTTAAGGTGCACAAGGGTATGTTTCCTTTTCTGCTAGGTTGTGTGTACCATGCTACGATGCCCATGTGTGCTCCTCCTAGAGATGGGCCACATACGCCTAGTGGCCCTAACTTGTTAGACGAACCTTTGAAAGGCTTCATAGTGAGCCCTGCCGACCTTCCTTGGTAGTGGGTCAAGAGGCTAATCACCTTGGGTGAAAGGGTAAATCATGACTCACAGTGAAAGTGTACAAACTCTACAGAGTATAAAACTATTATAACAGCCATGCTCATGGTCGCGAGCGGCCTTGGACCCTTATGGAATAGAGATGATCACTAATGGATAATGGTACTAATGATCAACTATTTATGCTATACATTATCATGTTTACCTGATCATGTGTTTAAGGGAATGATAAATTCTTTGCCACTCAATTGCTTAAAAGCTGATCTATTAAAGCCAATCGCAGTAAACAAGTGACAGCCTTTTGAGCCTCATGAACCCCATGATATAATTGTTAAGTACAACATGTACTTATGCTTGCTTTACTTTTCTATACTTGGATAAAAATCCTGGATGGGTACCAGATTGCTAGTTTGGAGGAGATTAGGATTGTGGTCAACTAGTCAGTCGTCCCTATGGATTTGAAGTCTTCGCCAGAAGATTGGGGTCAACTTTCCGCTATCTTTACTCTGAGGTTATTTTTTTACTAATACGTTATGTAATAAGTATTGTCTCTTGATATTACCCTTATTTGTGGCTATATGTGAGATTTGACTTCCTGGGCTCACATATAGTGTGTATCTGGTTTTGTTTTTAAAACCGGGTGCTATAGGGAGGCACATCAAGAACCGATGAGAGACAATCATCCTTGATCTTCTCTCCCAATGCCTTCAAATCATTGACAATGACTTGCAATCGATGGAACATCTCTGGAATGCTCTCATCATCCTTCATCTTGAAGCTTGTCAACTTATCCTTGAGGATGTACAACTTGGCACTCTTCACCGCCGGTGTGCCCTCATATGTTTCCTCCAATCTCCTCCATACCTCATTAGCTCTTTCACAATCTTTGATTTGCTCAAACACCTTGGAATCAATGGCATTGTATGTGGTGTTGAGAGCCATTGTATTACATTGCTTGTTGGTCTTGTCTTGGTTGGTGGGATTATCGGGATCAATGATAGCATAGTCATTCTCGGTCACCTCCCATACTTGATCATTGATTGAACCAAGATACATCCTCATATTTCTCTTCCAATAATCATAACATGTGCCATCAAAGAATGGTGGTTTGCCCCCCACATGGTTGAACACAACTTGAGCCATAATTTGACACCAAAGTTGTTAAGCCTTCAATCAAACGGTGACCATGGCTCCGATACCACTTGAAAGGTCCTAATATGGCTAGAGGGGGGTGAATAGCCTATTTAAAAAATCTAAAAATCAACTAGAGCAATTTGATTAGTATGACATATAGCGAAATACAAACTTGCTCTAGCTCTACAAGGGTTGCAATCCACCTATCCAACAATTCTAGTTACAATGATTACTAGGCACACAACTTGCAATGTTACTACTCACTAAGAGCTCTCAATCTTGCTACTCTAAAGAGCTCCACTAGATGAACTTAAAATAACAAAGCAAACTCTCAATTCTAATTACACTAAAGAGCTTGCCACAACTAGTTTGCAAGAATATAAATGAGTGAGTAGGGTGATTATACCACCATGTAGAGGAGTGAACCAATCACAAGATGAATACTAAATCATTCACTGGGAGAATACCAAAGGGCAAGAGACAACCAATTTTTCTCCCGAGGTTCATGTGCTTGCCGGCACGCTAGTCCCCATTGTGTCGACCAACACTTGGTGGTTCGACGGCTAAGAGGTGTTGCATGAACCTTGTCCACACAATTGGACACTGCAAGAACCTACCCACAAGTGAGGTAACTCAATGACACGAGCAATCCACTAGAGTTACCTTTCGGCTCTCCACCGAGGAAGGCACAAAACCCCTCACAATCACCATGATCAGAGCCAGAGACAATCACTAACCTCCGCTCAACGACCCTCGCTGCTCCAAGCCATCTAGGTGGCGGCAATCACCAAGAGTAACAAGTGAATCCCGCAGCGAAACACGAATGCCAAGTGCCACTAGATGCAATCACTCAAGCAATGCACTTGGATTCTCTCCCAATCTCACAATGATGATGAAACAATGATGGAGATGAGTGGGAGGGCTTTGGCTAAGCTCACAAAAGGTTGCTATGTCAACGCAAAATGGCCAAGAGAGTGAGCTTGAGCTAGCCATGGGGCTTAAATAGAAGCCCCATGAAATAGAGCCATTGTATCCCTTCACTGGGCACTGATCGGGGTGACCGGACGCTCCGGTCATATTGACCAAACGCTGGACCCAGCGTCTGGTCGCCCGATGCCAGCCACGTGTCAATCTTCATTTAACTATGACCGCTAGATCTCAACGGTCGATAGTTGACCGGATGCTCCAGCACAAGTGACCGGACGTTGAACCCCCAACGTCCAGTCATTTACAGTAAGGTTCCAAAACCGGTTTTCTTCGATCGGACACGTTCGGTGGCACTTGACCGGACACAGCCAGCGTCCGGTTAGTTACCCTAATTTCTGTGCAGCTATGTCAGCTCTGACCAGACACTGCCTTCCAGTGTCTGGTCAGTCAGAGGCCCAGCACCCGGTCGCATGACTGACGCTAGGATATCACTGCCATGCCTGACTAGACACGCTGGTCCCCCTAAGACTAGTGTTCGGTTAGTTGTAAAACAGCGAGACTGACCTTCTATAATCTCTATCTCCTTCACCCTTGCTCAAATGTGCCAACCACCAAGTGTATCACCTTGTGCACATGTGTTAGCATATTTTCACAAACATTTTCAAGAGTGTTAGCACTCCACTAGATCCTAAATGCATGTGCAATGAATTAGAGCATCTAGTGGCACTTTGATAACCTCATCTCAATATGAGTTTCACTCCCCTTAATAGTACGGCTATCTATCCTAAATGTGATCACACTCACTAAGTGTCTTGATCACTAAAACAAAATGGCTCCTACATTTTATACCTTTGCCTTGAGCCTTTTGTTTTTCTCTTTCTTCTTTTCCAAGTTCAAGCCTTTGATCATAACCATGCCATCACCATTGTCATGATCTTCGTCATTGCTTCATCACTTGGAGTAGTGCTACCTATCTCATGATCACTTTGATAAACTAGGTTAGCACTTAGGGTTTCATCAATTAACCAAAACCAAACTAGAGCTTTCAACGAGGAAGCATACCATGAGGACTAGGATTCCCATAAGGAGATACGTTCATAGGAGTATGACATCGAGGCTAGGGTTTTGGCCATGCTCAAGTTGCCGGTAGAATAGGACACCAAGGACATGAGCTCTGTGCGTAACGACCATGCTTGGAGATAGAGGACGAGGAGATCAGCGAGGGTGTCCTAACCAAGAAGGAGGCCTAAAGCTCATCCGGTTCGAGTCACCAAGGGCGAGGCCCAAATCAAGTTTGAGCCCATCTCGGGTTCTAGGACCAGTCTATCATAAAACTGGTCACTCGGGTGTGTCTTGGCTCCATTTTTTATGATCCACATATGGACGGAAAGCTAATTAGATAAGGAAGCCAATGCAAGTGGTCTCACATCAAAATCCCTTCAAAATCAATAGGAATCATCGAAACAAGTTAGTGTTCAGAATCTACCAGGGTGCTGTGACACCGTCTTTTGGTCCGTTGGGCCGTGTATCGTCTTAGAGCCCATTAGGGGGCGCATCCAGGGGGGTGATGTTCGGGGCTCTATAATTTGCAGATGTCACTCTCCTTAGGGTTTGGGTTTTGTTTAGTTCTTAATTTCCTCATGAAACAGACGTCGTTTTGCAGCAACTATGCCGCCAAGGCCGCTTACTGTGAACCAGGGCCCCGGTTCTTGATCTTGTTTGCCTATGGCGATTAGTCCTTTCGAATAAAGACCTAAACTCCTTCTCATTATCATAAGCCTCATATTTATTTGCAATTTTAGATTGCGTTTATCATGTTCTTGCTTGTGTTCTCGATTCGCTTGCAGGAAAGCCTTCTTGGCGAGGTCAATCACGTTCGCGTGGTTGATAACCAATGGAGCAATGGTATAACAGTTGCAAGGGTCTAAATTAGTCTTGGTTCAAAGCCTAGATCATGAATGTTGAGTCTCTACCAATCAACACTATTGTACCTATCGAAAGATTGGGCCTTGTCTACATTAGCTTCGCTGTATAATAATCCCGCTCAAGAGACCACTAATAATGCCGTTTCACGGCCGTAGTCTTCCACTAGATATGTAACCTATGACCATGCCCCTTGGGCCACTATTGTAAGACCTTATTTCTAGATATCAATAAAAGATTAGAACCTTTTATTATATATTTGTGTACCATTCTTGTGATTTTGTGTGTATTTGTGCGTGATCCCGGGGCAAATACGGATGCACTTAGGACTCTCAAATTGAGGGGAAGACAGAGTGATATTAGAGCTAAGCTTGACCATAGGATGAAGCCCTAGGATTGTAATGCGTTCGGTAGTAATAGTCATAGACCTAATAACAATATAGCTGACGAACTTTTCTCATTATCGTTTCTCATTTGCGTCGCAAAAATGTTTCTTAACCCTTGTGGTGAATTTTTGCAGCAATGGATGACATATGGGAATGTTCAGACTATTGGACCATTGGAGGATTCCCACCACTCCTTTGGGAGACACTCCAGCGCTTGGGTTACATTGAAACTCCCATGTATTACTATTGCGAGTGCGATGTGGAGGGTGTACTCAAGTGCGACATGCACCTGCATATTACCGAGCATCCAGTAAACACTGAGTTTAGGGTTAGACACATCCTAGCAATCGGAAGAGAACTAAGGGACACATGTTATATTGTAGCACAATGGGCTCTCATGGACATTTGTCAGGAATATGAAGCAAAAGTCAACAACACTCATGCAAAGTTCGTCCTAGTGATGGATCAGACTTCTCTTGTTTGGCGTAAGAAGATTAAGGCAATGGAAAAGGCAAAACCACAAGCGCCAAAATATACTCTCATGACTATAGCCAAGTACCTCCATGCCCTCGACATTCTCTATGAGAATTAGGAAGTGGAGCTAAAGATAAAGAACACTAAACTAAAGGAAGCAGAAGTCGAAGTACAAGCACTAAGGATGGAGCTACTCATGCTAAACTCACAGCTATCAACCATTAGAGAAGAAAAGGAACAATGCAAGCAAGAGCTATAGAAGGCCCTTGAGCACCCAAAGGCGGGAAAAAGAAGAAGGAGAGCATACTGAAGAATCAACCACCCACAACAACAAGAAGACCGCTGGGGATGCAAATACCATGGGACCCTCTCGAGTTCTTCTGAGGACTTGGATGCTAAGGGATATGCATGTGGACCTCATGATGGGACCTTCACGAGATATAGTTCATGTATAATAAATAAGGGAACTATAGTGACTAGTAGTAGTGTCTAGTATCCCGAGTAGTAGTAGTACGCCTAGTGTCACTTCGATGTCATTAGAAGTATGAGTTGTTGCATAGTAATCACTCTAGCAGTTGCTGTATGATGCACCCTTGTATCATATATGTAGGACTATTCATGTGATATGTATTGTGTGTTTGTTATGCTTCGGTGTCTTTGCTTGCTTGTTATTTTATTTTCTTGCACCCAAATCCTAGAGGAGGTCTTCTCATCCTTGCTGCTCCATGGCAATAGATGGAAAGGAGGTCCGATAGGACTCGGGATCACTGTGAAAGGGTTGCCAAAAGGCAGGTTCATGAGGAAGAAGAGCCAGTTGCACCACAACCTAGAGGTAGACAGAATAGAGGCAATCGTGAACATCGTAATCGTAGGCATGGGCATGAGCAACCCCTAGAAGATAATATCCCAATTGTATAAGAAGTACAATGAAGAAGGAGAAGAAGTTGAGAAAAATGTTGGAAATGACCTAGTACAAGGGGAGGAACCCCCGCTACCCCCACCAACCTTGGCAGAAGTGATGGATTGATAGACTCGATTATTGGAAAATCTAGCAAGAAGACAAGACAATGGTAATGGACAAGGGAAAATGGCAGCATTCATGAAGCTTCACCCACCAACATTTGATAGTGCAGAAGATGACCCATTGTCAGCAATGATTGGTTACGTACCATGACCAAGAAGTTAAATGTAGTGCAAGCCACCGACGAAGAAAAAGTTATTCTAACCACTCACCAACTAGTGGGAGCCACTAGCGAATGGTGGGAAAACTACCGGGATGCAGCTAATGAGCCAGAAGCTATCACATGGCAAGAATTTGTGGAGAAATTTCATGAATATCACATCCCCAAAGGAATCATGGAGATATAAGCAGAAGAGTTTTGTTCCTGGAGACAAGGTCCGATGACAGTGAATCAGTACATTAGGAAGTTTATGAAGCTAGCACGCTATGCACCAGAAGATGTTAACTTTGACAAGAAGAATAAGAAGTGTTTTAGGAGAGGACTTAACGCATCCCTAAGAGAACAGATGGTCACTCACATCTACCCTGATTTTAACACGCTGATGAACTGCACTCTCTTGCTAGAAGAAGAATGTGTTAGAGGCAAAGGAGAACAAAAGCGCAAGTTCTTGATACAATGTGCTTGACAACAAGAAAGAACACAATGAGTCCACATCCACAAGGTATCATCCGTCCATGCAGTATAGGACATCCAGACCCAACACTTCACAGACCACATCCAACTACAAGAACAACAACAGCAGCAATAGCAACAACAACAACAACTAGCCCAAGGGTACCAATAATACAATAATGGAGACTTGTTTTGGATGCCAATAACCAGGACACCACATAGCCCAATGTCCTCTTAAAGCCGCAAACTCTACCCCTACTCAGTCTATAGCTAGTAATAAGACAGTCGCCGCAGGAATTGGACGCACAGCACCTCTGAACTCTAGACCATCAAGAAAGAATGCCCCAAATTTTGGGCAAGGCCGTGTGAACCACGTAAATGTAGAGGAAGTATAGGCGACACTTGATGTCATGTATGGTGAGTTTCTAGTAAACTCCACTCTTGCAATCGTGTTGTTTGATTCTGGCACTTCGCATTCGTTTGTTTCTGCTTGTTTTGTGCTTAGAAATAGTTTAAGAACAGTGTTACTCTCTACCTGTCTCTTGATTCGAACCCCTAGAGCTATCCACAAATGCACCCTCAAATGCCCTCGAGTGAAGATAATAATTGATGGAGTAGAATTTCAAGCAGATTTGGTAGTACTTAAGACAGAAGGTTTAGACATAATACTAGGAATAGATTGGTTAAAGAGACACCATGGCACTATCTCCTATAGCGATAGAGTAGTAACCCTAATAAATCACAATGGAATAAAGGTAGAATGTCACCCTCAAGCCCCCAAAGCAGAACCAATGGTTTGTAGTATACAGGTAGCAAGCTTTGAAGAAGTACCAGTCATATGTGAATACCCCGATATGTTCCCTAAAGACTTACCCAGAATGACACATAACAAAGACTTGGAATTTATAATTGACCTAATACCTAGAACCACACCAATTGCAAAAAGACCCTACCGAATGGCAGCCATTGAGTTGGAAGAATCAAAGAAGCAGCTACGAGAATTATAGGATAAAGGATACATCAGACCAAGCTAATCACCCTAGGGATTGCCAACTCTGTTTGTAAAGAAGAAAGATGGCAGTCTCAGAATGTGCATAGATTACCGGTCCCTAAATGAAGTTACCATCAAGAACAAGTACCCTCTACCAAGAATTGACGACTTATTTGATCAACTAAAGAATGCCAAGTATTTCTCCAAGATAGATCTGAGATCAGGCTACCATCAACTAAAGATTTGACTCAGTGCATACCAAAGACCGTATTTGTGACCCGCTATGGACAATATGAGCTCACCATAATGCTGTTTGTACTAACCAATGCCCTAGTGTAACACCTCAGGTGTTTAAATATTAAAATATGGCATGTCATCATATGCATTGCAAAGCATTTGGCATTTGGTGAAAACTTTGATATGCATACACTAATACAAGTTTATATTTATGTGGTATGTGTTGCAATGTATTGTTTGACTCAAGTTCAATGTTTGTTTGGATTTTGAATTTTTCGAGAAAACCCCGCTTTTCCACATTTAAATCCTACCCTGAAAATCCATTTCAAAATCTAAGCATATTTTGGGGTTGGGCCCAAAAGCAAAAGTGTAGAGCTTGGCAAGTTATACAAAGTTTGTTTTTGGAGTTTTTCAAGTTATTTAGGAAAATTTTGAGTAATTCAAAAAGGCATAATTCGTTAAATTTCCCTATTCAAATTCAAAAGTTCATTTCAAAATCTAGACCGAATTAGGAGATGGTTATAAAAGAAAAGTTGTAGAACTTTTGATTTTGAACAACTTTTATTTTTGGAGATTTTTGAGTTGTTATGAAAATTTGGGAGTAATTTGTGAATTTTGGCGAATGGCAAACTTGTAATTTCGATGAACAGTGTTCACCGCTTGCGCTACACCGCCGGCGAGCTTCGGCTTGCTTCCAGTCACGCGCGTGGCCGTCTGGGCGTCGCGTTGGCGTGCTAAAGGCTTCGTCGTGGCTTCCTTGCGCTTCCTTGGCTGCCCTATAAAGCTCTGGAGCCACCGCCGTTCTTCTTTCTTCGTTCTCTGTTTTTCCCGTCGCCGCTGCTCCATCTCTGGCGAGCCCGTGCCATCGTTGTCGTGCTCCACCGTCGCTGATAAGCTAGTCCCAGCTCTGCCTGAACCTTGCGCATCCATCTGACCCACCAATTTGGCTTGTCTTCACCGGGAACTCGAGTTTCATCGCCTTCTTCCTCGCGGTCAGTAACCTCACCGTCGCATGCGCATCTCCGTGGCCAGAGCCCGTCGGTGAGCCGTTGCCCTTGATTGGTATACCTTTAGCTTTGTCTTGATGCCGTAGTGCTCATTTCACGGTTGATTGGCCATTTTATCCACTGCAGTCGCTGGCACACCGTCACCGACGATCCTTGCTCCGCCGTCGTTGCTGTTCACGTCGACCCGCGTCTACGCTGCTTCTCCAGCTTTGCTTTCTGCTCTGTAGTGTTCGTGGTAAGCTCCTAATGCTTCCTGTGCCCTTTGATTTACTGCTACTGTACTCCTGTCGCCAGCGTAACGTCGCCGAGCCACCACGTCCGCCATGGCCGACGCCAAGCTCGTAACTCGTAGTAATTCGTCTAGCTAGTGCCTTCAGTCGATGCGCCGGGATGATGTGGTCATTTTGGTACGTTGGTCGTCGTCGTTGATCTCACCATCGGTGAGTTTGCGCCGGTCAGCGCCGTCGTCGTCGTAGTCAACACGCGGGAGGTAAGTGATGACATGTGGGGTCCGATGTCAGTGACTCAGCGTTCAAATGGATTTTTCTATTTTTAGATCAGAATGA
The DNA here is from genome assembly GCF_019320115.1 of Miscanthus floridulus. NCBI lineage: Eukaryota > Viridiplantae > Streptophyta > Magnoliopsida > Poales > Poaceae > Miscanthus > Miscanthus floridulus. Next base: position 77,106,175 of record NC_089585.1, read on the forward strand.
ATAGTGTCTGTTTTTGTTATTTTTGTGTAGATTTATTTAGAGCTCCAAAAATTATGAACATTTTTGAGTGACTTCTCTGTGAGGTATAGTATTTAAGAAAAATATGAAATAATGTTTTTCAGTAATTTTTAAATGTGATAAAAATTGCTGAGTTAATTCATAAATGGATTTCCAGGATTTTTCTAGGCTTATTTATTTATCCAAAAATTATGAAATTTGTTTTGCCACTTAGTTAACATGTAATGAACATGTACTAAAATTTTAAGCTCAATTGGAATAAGTTGATTTATTTCATAATTTTGAATTAAATAATTAATTCATAAAAGCGAATAGTAACCTTTAATGATTTAGGTTTTTGTTTGGAATTTTGATTTGAGTGATGACCTTGGGTCATTTGTTGTTAATGATCCTTGGCAGTTGATGTATGTGTTACGAAAAAGATTTAGTTTGTTTGACTTGCAACTGTACCGCGAAGGAAAGTTGTATTCAAATTATTAATTTTGCATCCATCATCGAGCATCATGTTTCATATTCCACATCATGTTAAACATGGCATTGTTATTACGTGTAGTGAACAAAGGTGAAAATGTGGTAGTTAATCAAGCTATTGAGGAGGTTGATCCATCTGTTGAGGTCGGATCGAATCCTTGTGTAACGTCGTAGGAGCCAGACTTTTCCGTCAACGAAGGCAAGCCCCGGATGCATACAACCCTACCTTGTGTTTTATAAAATAATTTCGCTTTTGCTTTCCATTACTGCATTAAGAGATTAAGAGTTAAGTAAGAGCCTAATTGTTGCATTACCACCCTTGTTATTCCGTGTTTACCATATTACCTGTTTTAAACTCGTATATGCCTAGTTTTGCTTAGCTATGCGTAGAACGATGAAAGTCGGGTGACTACCTGCCACCTGCAAGTTTTAAATGGGACATTGGTTAATTATGTTAGCATGTGATATGGGAATGTGGAGTAATAAATCTAGACCGGGCGGACTCGGTGTGTGTGAGCCACAGGACATGGAGGTCTTGTGAGCGGGGTCTTTCCGCCTGTGTCGATTAAGGCACGTCCGTTGTTGAATTGCATGAGGTGAGAATTTGTAGTACTAACCACATACTCCGGTAACCCTGAACTTGGCAATTCTATTACGAGAATGGCTACTCGCGCACTGGGAGTGGAGAGATGGCGGGAATAGCGTGTACCCACGTGGCCATGGGCTGGAATGGTGGAGTACTATGTTCTCGGGTGGCGCGAACCCGTTCTTGTTTGAGAGGATCCGAGGGTAGGTTGATATATGTGAGTCAGGGACCTACATATGTCATGTGGTCTAGAATTCCCAGCTGGGTTTAATCGGTTCGAATCGTCATTGCTCCTCGGTTATGGAGACTCAACTCACTGTTCATCATCGTAGAATTAATAACCGGAACTTGAATAAGGCTTGTAAAGGGGTTGGATATGAAGTTTCATGATCTCAGTGCGGATCGTGTCAGCTTTGTATATAATTCTTGAGAAGTTTTCTATATAAAAATGTTGTTAAAAGAGCTTTTACGCAAAAGAACTTTGATCATTGTTAAAGCTATACCTTGAATCCTTGAGCCTGCATTACTGAGTTTATCAGTTAATATTTCGGATAAGTCTTGTTGAGTACTTTCGTACTTAGGGTTTGTTGACCCCTTGTTGCAGGTGAGCCTCATGGGTAGATCTGTTTTGGATCTTGCTGCATGACTATCGTTCGTTCTGACGATGAGAAGTAAATGTGTGATCCTTGGGTAGGATGTTTATTTTGTGTGATATGTCTATATTAATTATGCCACTCCACTACTACTATGGTTTGTAATAATTATCGAACTTAGTTTATAAGATTTGAAACAACTGGTTTGTAAACTATGTTATCGTAAGACTTCCGCTATTTATACTCTGGTTTTGATATTTGAATAAGTGTTGTAATACTGCAATGACTCTGTAACATGATCCTGCTCAGAAATCGTGGATGATTCAGGGTTCCCCGAGGACACCCGACAGTCTTTTTAAGTTATTGGAAACATATGCATAAATGTCAAAGGTCGTCGGACAGTGACAGGTGCATGTGGGCCCTATAACTTAGGAGGTTCTACCACACCTAGCCTACTTCACGAATCTAATGAACAAAGTCTTTATGGAAGAATTGTATAAATTTGTTGTAAGATTCATCGATGACATCCTCATCTATTCGAGAAGTGCTGAAGAACTTGAGCAACATTTGAGAGTAATATTGAACAAATTACAAGCACATGAGTTATATGCCAAGTTTAGCAAATGTGAATTTTGGCTAGATGAAATTGCCTTTTTAGGGCACATTATCACCGCAGAAGGAGTAAAGGTAGACTCGGAGAAGGTTAAGGCCATATTAGAATGGAAGCAACCAACGAATGTAATAGAAGTCCATTGTTTTCTAGGATTAGCAGGCTACTACCATAGATTTATTAAAGGATTTTTGAAGATCGCAAGATCCATGACCGCTCTAACACAGAAAGGAAAGGAATTCAAGTGGACAGAAGCATGCAAGAAGAGCTTTCAAGAGTTGAAGACCCGGTTAACCACAACCCCATTACTCACGCTACCAGACATACACAGAAGTTTTATAGTATACTATGATGCCTCACAACAAGGATTAGGATGTGTCCTAATGCAACATGACAAAGTAGTTGCCTACGCCTCCCGACAACTGAAGAAAGACAAGGAAATTTATCCGACACATGATTTGGAACTAGCAGCCGTAGTCCACACATTGAAGATATGGAGACACTATCTTATTGGAAACAAATGTGAGATATTTACAGACCATGAGAGTTTGAAGTATATCTTCACATAGCCCAATTTGAACCTATGATAAAGAACATGGTTGGAACTGATCAAGGATTACGATCTAAGTGTACAGTACCACCTGAGAAAAGCCAATGTAGTTGTAGATGCATTAAGCAGAAAGGCATATTATCACCACATGATGACTCTAAACCAAAGCTAGAGTTAGCACAAGAAGTTCACCAACTGAATCTGCAAATCGTACCATAAGATATCCTAAATTTCCTACATATATGACTGACCTTGGAAGATCGAATAAAGAAGGCCCAAGACAAGGATGAAGAAATACAACATTTCAAGGAAGAAAGTAGTAAGAAGGAACTTCTAAGATTCAGGTTCGACGAGCAAGGGAAGTTATGGTATGAAGATCGGATATGCGTACCAAAGGATGAAGCACTCTGAAGGTTAATATTGGAGAAGCACACCATTCAGCCTACTCTATTCACCCAGGATCAACCAAGATGTACATGGACCTCAACCAAAGATACTGGTGGACCAGAATGAAAGGAGATATCATAGAATATGTCGTCCGATGCGACACATGCAGATGAGTCAAGGCAGAACACCAACGACCAGTAGGACTACTTCGACCATTGCACATTCTAGTATGGAAATGGGACAAAATCAGCATGGACTTTATAGTGGAAGTGCCCAAAACACCAATTGGCCATGACTCAATATGTGTTATCATAGATCGATTGACAAAAGTGGCACACTTTATTCTAGTAAGGATAGATTACAAGGGTAACAAGCTAGCACAGCTATACATTGACAACATCCTTAGATTACATGGGGTACCAAGCTGAATAGTCTTAGATAGAGGAACTCAATTCACTGCTCGATTTTGGAAAAGCTTACATTAGCTTTAGGAACACGCCTAGATTATAGCTCAGCCTATCATCCCCAAACCGATAGATAGATAGAAAGAGTAAACCAGATACTAGAAGATATGTTGTGAGCCTACTCATTGACCTATGGAAAAGACTAGGAAAAGAGCCTATCATTCGCCAAATTCTCCTACAACAACAGTTACCAAGCAAGCTTGAGGATGGCACCATTTGAAGCCTTATATGGAAGAAAATGCCAAACACCATTAATGTGGTCCGAGGTCAGAGAGAGAAGCCTATTTGGCCTCGACATGATCAAGGAAGCTGAGTAACAAGTAGCTAAAGTCTGAGAGAATTTGAAGGCAGCACAAAAGTAGACAGAAGAGCAATGCAGATACCCAGAGAAGACTGTTAGAACTCCAACTCGGAGATTTTGTCTACTTAAAAGTATCACCCATCTGGGGTACTCGAAGATTCCAAGTTAGAGGAAAGTTAGCCCCATTGTATATTGGACCATATTGGATCATTAAAAGGATAGGAGCAGTAGCCTATCGCTTGGAGTTACCTCTGGAAATGTCAGACAGACATGATGTGTTTCACATGACACAACTAAAGAAATGTCTGAGGGTACCGAAAGAACAAGCACCTATGGAAGCCATGGATTTACATCTGGACTTGCAGTATTAGGAAAGACCAATCAAGATACTTGATACGGTCACCCGACAAACCAGGAGGACAGTAGTAAGATTCTGTCGGGTACAATGGAGTAATCACACAAAGATAGAAGCCACATGGGAAAGAGAAGATGATCTTAAAAAGGAATTTCCCTACCTATTCAAGGATCAGCTCGAATCTCAAGGATGAGATTCTTTTTAAGGGGGGTAGGTTTGTAACACCCTCAAAATTTGACCTAGTTTAAAAACCACTAAAAATTTGAACTTTTTAAAAACTTTGCATAGGAACTAGAATATATAACTAACATAGGTAATATTTACAAAATAAACTAACATGGGAAAACAAACTTGATGTGTGAAACATTGTGTGCTTGAGTGTTTGCTTGCTTGTTGAACATATGGTGGTACTTTATTTAAAAGTTGCATTTGAATTTGAATTCAAACCATTTCAAATTAACATAATAGGAAGTAAGGAAAAGAGAAAAGAGAAAGGAAATAGAAAAGAAAGAGCTACTGGGCTCCCTCTCCCTCCCCCTCTCCTTTTCGCCCATAGCGCAGCCCACCTCCTTCCCCTTCTCCCTCTCTCTTGTGGGCTAGCCTCCACCCCAACGCAGCAACGGCAGCCCGCGTCCCCCTCCTCCCTCCTCTATTCACTGATAGGTGGGGCCCTATTGTTAGCTCTTTCTTCCTCCTCACGCGAAGCCTCATCCGTGCCACTATACCAGCCCCACCATGGCCAATCCCAACACTAGGGAAGATGAGCACATAGTCGCCAGGTTGACGATGCCCCGAGCCATTCCATCTCCCCCTCTCCCCTCTCCCTCCTCTTTGTACGCCCGTAGTGCGTCAAAGCCGGCTCAACAGCCAGCAAGGGAAACCCCACCGATGTGGCCAAGCATGGCACCGACCTCGTCAGAGTATGAACGGACACAGAGGCATCTAGCTCACCATTACCAAGCTCGAGCATGTGCGTGAGGTGGAAAATATCCACCAGCGGGTGAGAAAATATCTCGCCACCACCATCGACCTTGCCCGCCTATAAAAGGGCCTAATCGGTGAGCCTCCACCTCAACCATCACCGCTATGAGCTCGACCTTGAGTTGGAACATACCATCTCCCCCTCTGTTTCCTCCTCCTCACTCTCTATAGACCGCTATGTTAGTTTCCCCCAAGTCGGGTACTGACGACGCCATTGGAGCTTTCTTCTTCTTCTTTCCTTCTCGCTGCGTCCCTAGCCAATTGCAGCAGCAGGTGAGTTTCCCCGGAGCCTTTTTCACCATCTAGTGTAGCTAGTTTTCCTTCCTTGTCTCTGTGTTGCACTGTCCACGTGTGCCATGGCTGCTGGCTAGCCATCGGCAAGGCTCGGCTAATCCTCACGCCACTTCCACTGCACTCCCCACACCCCCACTCACACACCATGTAGTTTGTTGAGTAGGATAGGTTCGTTAGGAGCACCTTCATTACTCACGACCACTGCACTAGCTCCGCGCGAGCCACCACCGCCGCCTCAGGCACTCGCTGCCGTCGTGGACCTCACCACTTAGACACCATCACCAGGGCCTGATGCCACTAGTGTAGCTCACTCCAATGAGCCCAAGCCCCCTCCCCTATTCTAGTCAGGCACTGGTGACTCTGTCTGGTCACCGTCTCCCTCTTCCCCTCCTCTCTCTAATGGGTGGGACCGAGACAAAATGACATCACCGTTGTCGTCCGTCCCCATCCGTTACCTCCCCTCTCCCTTTCTCTCTCTGTCGTGTGGGCCATGGCCTTAATGCCGCCCATGCCATCTTTGGTTGACATGGCAGTATGGCCCACCTATCATACACACACACCCCACATACAACGCTGGATACACAGAGGAAATTGCTAGGTACACCCGGTTAGTGTATATAGAGTTTTAAGAACCTATTTTCCTAATGTAGAAAAATTCCCAAAAAATTTGTAAATAAACTAGATGCATTAGGGAATTTAGTCATGTAGTTTGCACATATTTCCATGCACCAAAAAATGCATATAAAATTCCACCTAGTTAAATAGCTATAGGATAAACTTATAAAATATATAACTTTTAAACCCTAACTCCTTTTTACATGAACCCACCTGTAAAATTCATCTAAAATCCAACCCCATCATTTGCACCTAGTACCACCATGTTGTTCTATGTTTGCTTTTGCTTTTTATTTTGTGGTTAGCGGTAGTCTTATTTCGATCGATACGCCCAACAGATGATGGTAATCATAAGGAGGACGAGGACCCAAATTTCATAGACATGCCAGAAGGTGACAACGACGAAGACAAGTCCTAGCTCCCCTCCCTACCATCTTGCTTTAAGCCACTGAAATGCTAAACCATGACTATAAGATATTACCCTAGAATATAAGCTCAGTCAATGTGATATGATTATTGTTGAATTAAGATAAACGGTTATCTTGTAATTTTATGAGCTCTACACCATGAATAGACTTAGGGATAATGATGGAACTTAAAATTGTTAAACCTGAAACTAAACCCCAACATGGGGCGAGTGGTGGTAAACTATGGAGGTAGTTTACCATGGCATGGATGCCTGGAGAGGATTCCTGTGGGAGATACTCGCCTCGATCACATAAGGTCCTATTCATAGTCCCTCTTGCCTAGTGAGTTATTATGTATAGCCACATGTCTCAGTGGTCCAATTAGCATGTAATCTATGTGATCTTCGACGTTAAGCTTTTGGTTTTGGCCACATTTGAGCCCTTGATTTTCTTGGCTGTGTTCGAGCCATGTCTTCTTTTGTGATGATTTGGTATCATCACATTGGGGGGATTTGGTATCTTCCCAGTTTTTGTGTTCCAACCCCAGAGAAGACATAGTAGAGTTATATGAACATCTAAGGTCTCATACATTCGGGACGAGGCCTCATTAAGTCTATTTCGTCCATTGATCATGGATGAGGTTGCACCTATCGTGTGGGAAAATTTGTACACCTCTGCAGGGTTACTTAAACCTATTCGAATAGCCACATCCTTGGAATGGGCAAATTCTAGGATGGGATACTATGATTAGATTTACTTTTATGTGTAATGAAACTGGTAATGGAATTGATGCTAATCTAGGTACTAGTGGGAATGGTAATACTCCGCTATGACCCAACCCTTAATTATAATCACCACATTTCAATTTCCACACTATGGTTAGGGCTTGCTGAGTATGTATGTACTCACCCATTGTTGACACACAAGCCTCGGCATGGAAGAAGACTGACTTCGACGAGGAAGCGTACCATGAGGACTAGGATTCCCGTAAGGAGATATGTTCGTAGGAGTATGACATCGAGGTTAGGGTTTTGGCCACGCTCAAGTTGCCTGTAGAATAGGACACCGCTTCGCTGTATAATAATCCTGTTCTAGAGACCACCAATAATGTCGTTTCACGGCCATAGTCTTCCGCTAGATATGTAGCCTATGACCATGCCCCTTGGGCCACTGTTGTAAGACCTTATTTCTAGATATCAATAAAAGCTCATAACCTTTTATTATATATCTACATACCATTCTTGTGATTTTGTGCATATTTATGTGTGATCCCTATGCAAATACAGATGCACTTAGGACTCTCAAATTGAGGGGCTGACATAATTGAGCCATCTTCTTGCTTCCATCAAGACTTTTGCCTTGATCTTTATTGATGGTCTTCTTCTTGCTTTTCTTGGCCATGAGACACAAGTGATGAGTGTCTTGAGATACTAAAGTTGATTCATCACTTGGTCGCTACCCGGCTTGAGCGTCATCATCATAGCTAGCTGGTTGTGCTGCAACCTCGATAATACCAAACATGTCCTGTAGGTCTACCGGATAGGTCTAGTATAAACTGGTTGGCTACTGGTCCAGCACTACTGGCACTTCTTGCTCTGGCTTGGTGCTCTTCTAGTCCCTTGAGGCTTGTTCACTGCATGATGACACAATGGACATGTTTTCTATTGATTCACACTCATAAGCCTCATCACATTTGGATTTTTCATATAGCTCAATGAGCCTAGTCTAAATAAGATGAGCACTCTCTAGCGGTGTTTGTCCATTGAAAATTGCCTTATCTAAACCTCTGCACTCAATGTACTCAAAATGACATTAATTTCTTGAGCATTAAGTTGCACGCATCTCTCTTCCTCTTTTGGTATATTTTTATAGTTGCTCTAATCAACTATAGGAAGAGTGAAAGGTCCTTGTTTGATTTTGGTAATTGAGTGACAACTTAGGTGGACTAATTGTGTTTATGTGAGATACACAGGTGATTAGTCCACAGGTACATGTGTGTGAGCAACATATGCCATGAAGGTGAAAATGGCTTGGAGATGTTGTAAAGCTCACACATGTGATGATGAAGGAGCTTATTGAACATGAGACATGACATTGAGTCATGTGATCAAGGTGGAGAAGATCAAGACAAGACTTGGCTTGATGGACCGGTTGCAAGCGTGAAGGGCAAGTCGAAGGCTTTGGAGTGATGGACCGCATGGCGGTGAAGCTTGAGCAAGACTTGGCGCCGATGGACGATGGCAACGGTGAAGAGCAAGTAAAGTCAAGATCGATGAACCAATATGATCACATGATGATATGAAGTGGATCATATCATTGTTGATCGTGTTGGTGCATGTGTTGCATCGACATTGGAGGAGATGGAATGGAATGCGCAAGGCAAAGGTATAACCTAGGGCATTTCATTTCACCGGTCATAGGTGTGTAGAGAAGTTTATGACCGGGTTTAGGATAGATGGACGTACTATCAAGAGGGGCAAACTTGTTTGCATATCAGTCATCTAGTGCCACTCGAGTGATCTAACTTTGCATTGTCGCTAGGATCGAGTGGTGTGGCAAGTTGAGTGGCTAACATCCTTTGGGAAATGATTGTGAAAAGCTAACACACATACACATGGTGGTGTACACTTGGTGGTGTTAGCATATTTACAAAGGAGGTGCTCGGTGGGATTCGGCGCTTTTGGGAAAATGGAATGCCTATTTTCTATTGCGCCGGATGCAAATTCTTGTGGTTGGCTCATTGGAGCAAGGGTGAAGAAGTTAGAAGTGAAAACGAGTTGATCGCGAAGACGCTGGCGTCGGTCAACTGACCGGATGCTGGGTCTGAAAGCACCGGACGTTGGTAGGGTGCGTCCGGTCAGGCTGACGTACGGTGACGCAGAAGCTAGAGTGTGACCGGACGCTGGGCTACGTCCGATCAAGTGTGACCGGATGCGTCCGGTCAAGGTCGGTACCTTACTAGAAACGACCGGACGCTGGAGGTTCAGCGTCCGGTCAGTTGAAGCTGCTGCATCCAGTCATGTCAAGTGACCATTGGAATCGGGACATGTGGCCATCTGCGGGCGACCGGACGCTGTGGTCCAGCATCCGGTCAACACGACCGAAGCGTCCGGTCGGCCCGATTTTTTCCTAGTGAAGGGGTAACGGCTAGTTTAGCCCTTGGGGCTATAAATAGAAGTGGCCTTCGGCCATGGCTGGTGTAGAGCACCTTGGGGGACTTTGTGTCCATGCTTGAGAGTGCTTAGGAGCCCTCCATCTCACACATACTTGATAGTGATCATTCGATTGTGTGAGTGAGCGATTCTAGTGCGATTGCATCATGAGGTTGCATCGAGTGGCACTAGGTGATCGAGTTGCAAGCCGGTGGTGCTTGTTACTCTTAGAGGTTGCCACCTCCTAGATGGCTTGGTGGTGGTCTCCGTCAAAGCGCGCAAGAAGCTTGTGCGGTGCTCTGGAGAAGTGCTTGTGAGGGGCATTGTGCTCGCCCCACGGGAGCCACGAAGAGCAACTCTAGTAAAGCGTGTCATTGAGCTACCCTCACTTTCGGGGTAGGTTCTTGTGGCGCCCGACGTGCGGGCTTAGCGGGTGATGCTAATTAGCCGCCGAACCACCAAGTGAGCGGTCGACACAACGGGGACTAGCAGTGTTGGCAAACACGTGAACCTCGGGAGAAAAATCATCATGTCAACCTTGTTCTTCCCATTGGTTTGCATCCCCATTACACAAGCTTGCAATTACTTTTATACATATTAAGCTTGTGTAGTTGCTCTTGTAATTTGATAGCTTGTGTAGCTTGCTAATTACCTTCTTTCTTGTGTAGCATAGAAGTAGCTCCCTTGCGTGGCTAATTTGGTTTTAGTAACCTTGTTAGTCACATTGCTTAGTTTGTGTAGCTAAGTATTTGCGCTCACTAATTAGGCATTGGTTGCCTTGTTATTGAGCATTGCTAGTGAGCTTTGTTAGCTTTGTGCTTTTGCTTACTAGCATGTGTAGGAGCTCTCTTGTTGCTTAAAATACTAGTGGCATAGGTTTGTGTAACCTTGCTCCTAGAATTGTTTAGGAGAGCTCTAACTAGCCCGGCACCTTTGTTGCATAATTGTTATCTTTGCAAGGTGCTAGTGAACATATATAGTGGGGTATAGTCTTGGCTAGACCGATAGTTTTAATTCCGCACTTGTATCGGTTAGCCAACGCGATTAAGTTTTAGAAAAGACTATTCACCCCCCCTCTAGTCTACCATCTCGACCCTTCAAAGAGGGATGCTTGCATCCACAATACGCTCAACATGAGCATTGAGTACATGTAATGACCAAGATAGAAAGTTTGAATAATCATTTTGGAGAAGCACGAGCTCCAACTCAATAGGCGTCGACATCCTTTCCTTATGGCGGTGAAGCTTTTAGTGAGACCGCGCTCTGATACCACTTGAAAGGACCTAAGATGCCACCTAGAGGGAGGGTGAATAGGTGTTTTTAAAAATTAACACCTTGAAATGCGGAAACAATTAGAGTGAGAACTTCTAATTGCTTGGAAGCTCCAAAATAGAGTAAACTAACCCTTCACAAACTAAACACAGAGTATATAGCAAGTACTAAACAAATACAAGAGCCACGACCCTGCAACACAAAGATTAGAGCGGAGAACAACTCAAATCAGCACAGGTGATAAATACCGTACATGTCTGGTAAGTCATTCGGACATGTCCGAGATGCACGGGGTCAGCACACCAAGTTCCAAACTTGCTGCCTTTGATTCCAATCTTTTTCTCCAAGTTGTAGGGACCTGCTAAGAGTTGTATCTCATGAGATACACCTGCACACGAGCTAGCACAAACCAAGTGGATCACAAGTATCAAATGAGAGATAATTGAGACACGATATTTGTTTTACCAAAGTTCAGACTCTGTCGAGTTCTACTCTCCATTAAGGGGGCTACGAGTGACCTAGCAAAGGTCAGCTCTAGAGGACCACGAAGGCCACTCTAGCTAGAGTCTTTTCCAACTCCTTTTCCTCCTTCCACTAGTTGATCCCTTCCCTTGCGGTGGTGGAATCAAACTGTTACAAACCTTTCTGAGGCACACCACAATCTCTCAAGTGCTCTCCAGCAATGCCTAGCCATCTAGGACCGAAGAGTCCAAGAGTAACAAATGTGAATCATGAGATCGACAATATGCAAAAGTGTTAAGTGTTGGCTTGCTCTCAAATTTGAATCTCACTCAACAAATTGGATTTTGCAAATTGGATCACACACTCACTAAGAGAGGGTTGGAGAGTATTCTCAAGGCTCAAAAATCTATATAGGAACCAACAGAATTAGTAGCCTCCAAAGGTGGAGGCTTGGGGGTATTTATAGACCCCAATCAAAAACTAGTCGTTTTCTAGCCATTGGAATACCGGACATGTCCGTCTGGTATTGGTTGTATAGCCCCAGCGATCACAAAGTTAGTTGAACTGTGAGATGTCGGAACTCCCAACGATTGTCGAAACTCCCGACAAGCCAAACCAAGACCAACGAAGAAGTCACCAGGGTCCGATCAATACCAGACACATCCGATATTGCCGACCACAGCAAACTGAGTTAGCTCTTAAGTCTCTCAAACACTCGGTCCTCACATAGGTTGGCTTGAGCACTTATGAATAATTAACTATCAACATGATGCATCCCTCTTAATAGTACGACATGCCTATTTACTCAAGATCAAATAAAAACATAGTTTGAAATGCTTGAGTTGATTTCCTTTGAACCACATGCCATAGCTTCTTGATCATCAACAATGTGAGGATGTCACCATGTCAATTTTGATTTTCTTTTCGAGCATAGCCATCTTGAGCATGTGACTTGGTTCCATTCAACAAATGTGAGCTAACTCCAAATGTATCAAGTCACTTCCACAATTCATCCAATGTGTTTGATCCTCCATTTCAATGTGACCATCATAGTTTGATTGGTACCTCAACTAAATGCAAGTACTTCCTTCTTCACCCTAGCTAGGTTCCTCAGTCGCCAAGCCGTTGCTTGTCCTTCACCCTTGCTTAGTACCTCAAAGCCTTTCCTTGCTATCTTCACCATCTCAAGCCATCAAGTCACACTTGGTGTTGAATCATTCATTAAGAACATTAGTATAATTGTCTTTCAATATAGCAAGCTCTAAAATTGAGACCATTCCATATGCAATCCCTCATGTCTCATTAATTATTTTTCAACGTGCTTGCTTTCATATGAGTCATCGAAATTCCACAATGAATAAGCCTTGCATGAGCTACATTTGCATTGTTGTCTTGTGTTTGAACTAGATTGTTTATACAACAACACATCATTTTGGCTTTCATCAAATACCTGTGAGATAACCCATTTCCTATCCAACACTTAGTAAACTGGGTTAGACCTTTAATCACAGTTGTCATTCAATCATCCAAAACTCACTAAAGGGCTTGATGCACTTTCAAAGGGCCACCAGAGGAAGATGTGGGAAGTGCCATCGGAGGACGCGCGGTAGAGGTAGCGGAAGGAGCCAGAGGGGAGAGTGGGACCCATGGGATCCATGACAGATGAAAGAGTTGGGAGCCACGGCCATCGCTTGTGTGGGGCAGGAGCCGCCGCCTCCTGCGTCGTGCCTGCTGAGAGCCGCAGTCGTCACTCGCTGCGGGAAGGGATCCATGTCGGAGGGAGCCGCCGCCTCCTACTTTGTGCCTGTGGGGGAACACACTCGGGCGGCAGGGCAAGGGAGCCGCCGGGGGAGGAGCAAGGGAGGCCTCCTCTTTGGCTTCGGCAGAGGAGCACCACGCCCACGTGTTGCGGAGGAAGCCTGCGTGGGGCAGGAGGAGCGTTGCCGTCACCATTTCATACAAGCGCGCAGGATGGGGGCCGGGGTGTTGGGCCAATAGGAATGGGGTCTGGAGGGAGGATTTGGGTGCCTAGCCAAATATGGGGTCTATAGTAGGGCCCCTGCTGGAGTGATGTTTTTAGCCTGGCTACCCATATTTAGCTATGGGGGCTCAAGTAGGGGTCCTGCTAGAGTTGCTCTCAGATTGTTTCTTTTGGTAAAATCTCCATTCATTCCATTGCAATTTTGCAGGAGGATGGCTCCATGGGTGCCTCAACAAAATGCTAAGATGGACAGAGAATTTTTTGAGCAAGTCTTTGCTTTATCCAATGATTCGAAGGGACCAAATGACCTCTGGAATAGACTTTATACATTTAGTACCACTAAATATTTTCTCCACATCAAAAAATTATGATGTGTGTTGTAGCATGTTGCATCAAAAGAAAATTAGGAAAGCCACAATTTTTTGCAGCCTCATGTTTGCAGTACAATGTTTCTATTATGCTTAAACTTACATGATCTTTTATTAAGTTAAGAAGGCTTATTTTGTAGTTATCAACAACTTGGCATATTAGTACTGATAGTGATTCCATTAATATCCAACAATTGTACTGTAATCTAATCAAAGGTTGTAAGTTCTTGTTTTATTGAATGCACCATGGCTAGTTCATACGTATGAACTAGAGCTACTATGAACTTGGGGTTTGTGTGTTGATGTTACAATGAATGATAGCCATTTCTGTTGTACTGTGTTAAGTTACATAAATTTTACAAAATGCCCACTTTTATTTGTACAGGTGAAATAACAACCAGGTTACGTTCACGTCCTCTCGAACTGACAATGCACGTGATTCAGATGTGGCCATGGATGAAAATAATCAAATAAATATTGCAGGACACAACATTGAAGGTGTTTTGCTAATCTAAAACATGCATCTTTACACTCTTGTTTATTTCACTAATATATAGCTAGGCTCTGTAATACTGATCTAGATTTAGTGCTGAGGTTACTGAGCTGAGCACCGTGAACAAGGTTTGGAAGGCAAGTCTTGACGGTTGTCGAAACAAATGCACAGTTACAAGAAGAGCAGCAATCCAACCGTGATGAGCTTAGTTCTTTGCGTCGAACACAGAGCAGAAGTTACGCATCTAGTGAGAGAACAACTTGAATTTATTGAGTAGGTTGGCAACGTTACAAAATTCGCTAGCTCCAGCTGTAAGATGAGCATAGACCTTGCTTATAGCAATTAAAATGTGACAACTTACTACCAGAACCAACCAATATATTTGTTGGCATTTTTAGGCCATGTTTGGGTCCAAACAGTTAATAGTTAGCCACTAATAATTAGTTTCTTTGGATCCAAATGGGTCAAGCTAATTGTTAGCTACGGCTAAAACTATCTCACTAGTTGAGCCAATCAGCTAATAGCATCTAATAGTTAGCTAGCTAATATTAGCTATGAATTATTAGCTAGCTAACTATTACTCCATAGTAGCTAATGGATCTAAACAGGACTTTAGGTCTCGTCGAACTCACAAGCCTCAACCTACATCCCCATGTACGCTAGTGCTTCATTTCCAATCCCTAGATAGCTAGTTGGCCAAGTGCATGGAGGGCACCATGGATGGGACCCTCGTCTCGAAGGACCCCCTCATGTGCGTATCTCAGGGCCTCACTAACACTCAAGATTTCGTTAGTTTCGACGCCTCGCTGACCCTCAAGATGAATTCGTTCAGTTTCTGGCGTGACCATGTTCTGCACGACATGCACCAGCTCTTGCAGCCATGGATCATGGAGAGCGACGAAAATGACGACTCAGGCAATGTCCTCTTCTACTCGCTGGTCTCTGGGTACTACTACCTGATCCACATCGAGGAATTTAAGACTCTGTTCGGCAGGACTTATTTTGGCTCCGGCTGATTTGTATGGCTGATTTGTTGTGAGAGAAAAACACTATTTTTTGGCTGGCTAATTCTGGCTGATAAGATCAGGCGAACTGAGCCTAAGGGCAGAAGGGTAGCTGGGTACGGCGCTGGTCTCCTCATCGGGATTTACAAGGACGATGATCTGTCGGCCTTGCTTGTGAACCCGCTGACCGGGGAGAACACTGAGCTACCGCGTCTGCCAGATCATTTTCGCGGAACATTCACGTATGGCTTTGCCACGGACCCAGACATGATGGGCGAGAACGAAGTCGTCGTCGTGCTGTACAACCAGCCGACACAGGAGGCACGTAGCAAGGTCGCTCTGTGGCGCCATGGCGACAGTGCCGGTTGGGCCACAATGCCTTCGGAGGCATTTTGGATGCGCTTGCCGCAACTCAGGGGCCGTTTGGTCACCCATGGTCCGCAAGTTGTAGAGGGCGAAGAAGCTGCAGCCGCCGCCTCCACTGCCGCAAATGGTTATGACCACCGCGACATGGGAGATGGATGGCTCCCAGGCATGCAGGGCAAATACATCATCGAGCATGAGGGCCATGTGTGCGTCCTTGTCCGGCTGGAACAGCCGGAAATTGTTGGTGATGTAGTACTAGAGGGACCGGTAAGGCCACGTGACCCACTTCCACGTCTGTCCTTTTGAGCTGCGCAACACTCTTTGCCGCCGACGGGGAGGCAATCGACTGGGCTGATGCACCAGAGCTGCATGACAAAATCATCTTCCAGAGCCAGGGCAACAGCTGCTACGTGCTCCCAAAAAGCGACCACTTTATCGGGATAAGAAAGAACTTCATCTACTTCTTCAGCTGGCAGCGCCAGGAGGCGGCTGTGGGAGATGGTGGTGCTTGTGGCGGCAATCCTTTTGGGTACTTCTTGTGTAAGTGGGATATGATCGGGCGCGTTGCCACTGTCGTGAGGAAGCTCCCTGGCGTCTGGATGTGGCACAAGCCCGCCAGATGGTTCCTGCCTACTTTCAAGTACTAGACGCCGGGATTCTTAAGTCCATGGCTCTAGGCTTGAGTTCCAGAGGAGTGCACTCATCTATCTTATGTCATGTCATGTCATGTTATGAGACTCATGTTGTGTGAGCTAATATTTGGCTTTATTTCATTCTATGCATCTGCATATCTATCTTAGGGAGTCATGTCATGTTTGCTTTTCCTAATTAATTTTCATCAAGAATATCCAGTTGCTTGTTTGTTTTCTCTGATGATACCTTCTATATATTTATATTTATATGTTGAATAACAATTCCAGATCTACAATTTATTTGAAGATGATGCATATATGTGCTTTCATTTCTGTTTGATATCAGACTGTATGGCGTTGTGTTGCTTGACACCTTGACCGCACAAACACCCAACAAATCTGCAGTCCTTCTACACTTTACACAAGTCATGACCAAAAAGTTTCCAGTGCCCTTGCTGCTCTCCACTGGAAATGTGGATGTCCAAAGATGTAGAAGAGCTTAATTTGATCAAAGCAAACAATCCTCTAGGGCAACGGTTACCACTACTGATAAACATTTGCCCATATGCTAGCTAGCCATGTAATCGCTTCACAGATTCCTAGTTCCTCCGATGGATTTATTAATAAAAGAGAGATGATTTCAATCAACTGAGAGAATTTGAATAAGATATGCATGGGGGCTTTACATGCATGTGTGCACACCATTTTTTCAACTGTCTCATCTGTGATCTCTTGGTGTAAATCATATAGGCGTAATCCAAATACATATGGTACTTTACTAGACTCTGTGTAATTAGACTTTGTGTGATACTATATACTTGTGCCATCAGCAGTAGGTTCATACTTGAGCATTACTAGGAAATTATAAAGTTAATTTTAAGGAAAAGTTGGAGAGGTAACCTATAGAAAGAATGGATATGAGTGGATGATGTGGTAGTACTGGCTGGCCAGTTACTTTCTGAACCTCCTTGCCCCAGTCAATAATGAAGAAGATACATTTTGTGATTTGCCAAGACTAGAAAACTAACCATGCATAGCCTGGAAACCGGCATTGTTGGAATCATACTGTGTGTTACTATGTTTCTACCGTCAATACAATGACATGCAGTTCTACTGGCATGTTCAAGAAAATTAGTTTAGCAATTGTATAAATCTATTTTTTGGCTTAAAAATTGTTTGTTAACTGCTACGTAGAAGTTACAATTTGCTACTGCTATATGGTAAAAACACATTTTCAATTATTCTCAATTACATGTAACTTCCTATGCTTTGTTGGTGAAGATTTAAGTCGAGTTTATCCCCCTGCTCTATCAAATATAGGAATAGGAGATAACTTTGTGAAGACTTTGATTAATTAATTGTTTAGTTGAATTGGACCCACGTACATGTACTATAATATATCTGAATCAAAAGGCATGTAAACAAATGTTCTTGTCAACCTTATCTCACTTCATGTTAATACTAACTCTCACATAAGGCATCCAAATAAAACTTGATGTTTACCCTTTGAATGGTCAGATGATTCTTCATCAGTCCCTTTGGTAATATTACTCTGGTGATTGTATATATTACTGTTTCATGTCTCCATGCATCCACCAGATACAATCCAGAGTCCAGACGACATGGTGAAGCTATATGTACCTAATGTAATTTTTTGTGAAGTCGAATGTAGTATCCCTAATTGTTCATCTTGATCTCCAATAGAAAATAAAAGCAGTCTTCTCTTGCAATTTTTCATTGCTTAATATTTTACATCCCCATGTTTAACATTATCTTGAGTGTGCTCATCCATCTTGTGTCATGTGATGTTACGAGTCTCATGTTGTGTCAGCTAATGTTTGGTTTTCATTTTGTGTTCTTGGGAGTCGTACATTTTAGGGAGTCATGGTATGCTTGTTTTTTCTAATTAATTTTTATCAAAGAATCAAATTTATTATGTTTGTTTTCTCTACATATTTTTTATGTTGAATAAATCTAGATCTACAATTTATAGATATAAAGGTGATGCATACATATATGTGATTTCAAGGCTGTTGGGACCAGAATGTTTGGGTTTAGGTTGATTGACCACACATACACCCTACAAATCTGCAATCATTCTACACAAGTCATGGCCCAAAAAATTCCAGTGCCCCTCTTGCTGTCCACTGAACATGTGGATATCATAAGTGCTCAAGAGCTTCGATCAAAGCAAGAACACTCTAGGGCATAGTTGCCACCCCTGATAAGGCAGAAGCATTGTTGAATCAATGAAGCACGGTGAAGAATTTCAGAATTTAGACGAAGATAATGTCTATTCAGTCACAGTCATAGCACTACTATTGAATCAACTAATACAATGATCTCTTGTGGTACAGTGGTAATGTTCAACACCAAAATACATGAACTAGAATATACATAGTTCAAGAAGTCTGCTTTCATGAGAGAGGTCAAAGAATGTGCCTTAAATGAGATTGCCAATTAGTCAGTCATAGTCATTGCACTTTGCTGAATCAAGAAATACGATGCTTCCTCAATATTGTGTTATTGCTAGTCAATTCCATCGAATGTTGGGTTTTTTCTAGCCTTGAGCTGGGCTCTTATTTAACTACCACCACGCACAACCTGAAAATCACATACATACGTACATAGTAGTCACATAGAAACAATACCAAACATACCAAGCTCAACTAGTACCCGGTTTTGCTCTCTTCATTGCCTTATTATCAGAATATATATGGCTATGGATATAGTGTTATCGGTGTTGGCAAGTGAGATTGTATGCCGTTCAATCTCCTTAGTCATTGCTAAGTACCATAAGCAGAGCTCTATGGATGAGCTTGCAAGGCTGGAGCAGGTGCTCCTTAGAGGGCACACCATTGTTGAGGAAGCTGAGTGCAATGCAAGCACATATCCAACCAGGGAATGATCCTGCAACTGAGGCAGCTCAGGAAGAACATGTACAGAGGCTATTATGTTTCGTGACACCTACAAGAGGCGTGGTGCTACGGTGAGCCAACCCTTAAACTTCAACAAACTCCAGGTTGTATTTGAGAATCTAGAAGATAGCATCGATAATATGAAAGAATTTGTTATGTTTGCCTCACATTTTTCGGCAACCATATATTACACATTTGCTTATGGAGAGGTGCATGTTTGGTCGGCATGCAGAGAAAGAACAGATCATTAACTTCAGAAGGGAAGTTAGAGGTGCTGCGATGGCGATCTACAGTACTCCTTATCGCTGCTACATTGCGAGCTGTGAGGTTCAGGATGCTTAGCAAGTCATGATGCCTAATGAGAATATCAGAACTTCAGAAGAGAAAAAGGCAGGTATAGAAGTCGGTTTTCTTAGTCTGTCTATCCAACAACCATGTGT
The DNA here is from genome assembly GCF_019320115.1 of Miscanthus floridulus. Classification (NCBI taxonomy): domain Eukaryota; kingdom Viridiplantae; phylum Streptophyta; class Magnoliopsida; order Poales; family Poaceae; genus Miscanthus; species Miscanthus floridulus. The sequence goes on from NC_089585.1 coordinate 77,125,895, forward strand.
TTTAGTACAAGCTAGCACATGGTTGTTGGTTGCTTGTATAACACATAATTTTAAACAAAGAAGAAACCATGTGTTTTAGCACAAGCTAGCACATGGTTATTGGTTGCTTGCATAACATATGATTTCTAACAGAGAAGAAACCATGTGTCTTAGCACAAGGTAGCACATGTTTGTTGCCTGCCTCTAAAACAATGAATTTTTACAGAACATGTCTAGTTAGAAGCTCCCTAGTACACGTCTCATGTACTTTGTCCCTTCAGACCCAGGATGACATGTCCTTTCAGTGTTAAAAATAGTCTCTTCAAGCATCACAAGGGTGATATTCCATCAGGCAGCAGCACTGAAGGAGAAGAAGCGCCACACATCCTGCAAGATAATCAGTTCACAGATGCATAGTTTAAGAAGCAGGTCCAAGTACAGAACAAAATGCTTCAAAGTTGGTAGCTATCAACACCCTAAACTAAATATCTATGCATTTAGCTGTCACAGCTGAACTAACCATATGCATGGAATGAAGAATATTGAGTATTTCAGCAACCATCATGTCTTTACTGGTCTAAGACAAGTAAGCTTTGGCCCTTATAAAACATTACAGAACTATTACACTACTGAAAGTACATTTCAAGTAAGATAAAAAGGCAAGGACTCATACCTATTGTACACCATATATTCATATGTGATCCCTACTCCAGAAATTCTTCCATAAGACCCTATAGTAAGTTCAACATCATATTATTACCAAAGAGATAGTGAAAGAAGGACATCACAAAGAAACATACAACAAATCTGTGATATAATCAATGACAGAACACCAGCATATTGACTTCAAACAAAAAAAACTCAGATTAAGACAGCAGCTGCGACGCACGCCTCCCATACAAAATAGTGTCAAAGTTATATATAAAGACTGGATATTGCACATGTTAAACACCATAATTGCAGTATTTTAAGTGTGCAATTTATTACTTATAAATGTGCAATCAAGAAATAGATACTAAACATAGCTTTCTTATATAGTATATGCGTCTATGCAACACATAATTAAAAGATGTGAGCTCCTACTATTCCACTACAACAGCCACAAGACAGCCCAGCTATCCAAAACTATAGGAGGATGAGGCTATACACAAGCAGTATAGGGTAAAACAAAAATGCTTCATCAATGTCATTGTTAGTGGAGGGACCGAGCTCAATTAGGCATGATGGCTACTGCAGCTTAAGCAAAGAATGTGCATCAATTAGGATTTAGAGGCAAGCAAACCAGTGGTAACACTGACACACCTGTGCCTCCTCCACACACATACACACAAAGACACAAGCAATGGTATGTGCTCACCAGGCCTCCTCCCAAATACAAAAAAAACAACTAGTGTCGTGGACTGTGGTGTGCTGCAGGGACAGAAGTGACTATGAATGAACATAATCTCACACACATCCCAACAGAAATGACAAGGAGAAAAAATTGGTTTGGGTAGGCACAAATAACAATAAACAGAGTAGAACCAAAGTACAGTTTATGTTCAAATGATGTGGAATTTCACTGACTTTGTCTGGTGCAATTAGAAATATTGCTTATGATAATCTTGTACAGTTGCACTCTAAGGAACCAAAGTACAACTTATGTTCAAATGGCTCACCCTTGATTTTAAGGCAGTTGGATGAGCCTTTGGCGTTCCTAGCATGGCACAGCTTGGCACACTAGCGGACCTTTTGAGACAACCTTTAGAGATGGGAATAGTGGAGTTCCTAGTGGTGTCAGAAGCCTGAAAGTAAACAACTTCATTGTGAGAACAGTTATATAATAACTTCAAAACTGTAGTCCAGAAGTGACCTCTAATGAAATCTATGATGCAGCAGAATGGACTTAATGCTGAATTTAGATAATACAAACAAAAGGGTGTACCCAGTGCAGAGAGCTCCCTGCACTGTGTGGGGTCTGAGGAAGGGTGTTAGTGGCAATATATAGGATACCACCTAAGTTTGAAATGGCATTAGATATCTATCTCATACAGAGCTTCTGATATTGTGCACTCTAGATGGATAACACACAAACCCAATAAATTAGTTGATTTGAATCACTTCCCTACCCACTTCGATTAACTTTGCCCTAACCAAATCAAGTAGCTAACCCAGCACTTCTACAAGCACGCAAGAACCAAAAAAGAAAATATCATGTGAGCTTAGTTAAATATCATGTGTTAACATGGCCACCTATAATCTACTTACTTAGAATCCTATCCTCTATCAACTAGAAAATGTCATTCATAGTCAAATAGCTTTTGCATGAGTAGTGATGTCAACAATACTAGTGCAACTACATGCAGTAACACTCAGTTATCAGCCAGCTAACCCCTGGCATGAAAATCCTAGTCCACAACCACAAACAAATGCCTTTGTTACTGCATGTAGTTAGCACAAATCACAATTAACAGAATTAAAGATGTGTTAACACAAATCACAAGAGACATTTTTTTCTATGAAAGGACAAGGACAAATAAGAGGGGTGTGCTAGCACAAATCACAATTAACAAAGTTCAAGATGTGTTAGCACAAATCACAATAGAATTTTTTTTCTATGAAAGGACAAGGATAAAAACTTGGTGTGGGTAGACACAAATCACAATTAATAGAGGAACTACAACAACTTCAACACCACCAGTGAACTACAACAGCTATGGACAAGAAGGAGGTCCATGAACATCAACAACTTCATATGTCAACTCGAAAAACAACAACCTCACCTGAAATTTTACAATAGTCTTAGATGCCCTAAAGAGGCCCTACAGAGACTACAGGCAACTGAGCTTCTTCTTTGTATTTTGTTTGCGCAAATAGTTCCTGGAAACTTTGCATAACCTGTAGTACAATATCATATTTTTTAACCAAACTTTTAAGTGTGATCAAAAGTAGTAAGCACTGTTTCACTACAGTTCTGCAATTACAGCATAGGCCAAAAAAAACTATATGGTACATTAGAAGCTATAGGGCAAAAGGAAATCAAATTGCTCACCATGGTCAAGGTTTATGGTGCAAAGTTTCACTGAACACACCCAAATAAAAATCAAACATAAGTTAAGAACAATAGATAAACTTGTTGTGTTGAAATATTGGCTGCTAACTACAGCAGATTTATTTACCAATTTGTATAGATGGAATTGACGGCCACCAACCTCAATGGCAACACTAACTGGTTGATCAGCAACTGCATTTTGTATTGATTTCTCATAATTTTCAAGCATGTCTTCAAAGCCAACCAAAGTAACCGTGGCCTGGACAGGCTTCTTTCCACTAAGCCTGATTGCAGCGGATTTCTTCATCAACATGCTATCTGCAGCCAATAAGATACACAATAATTGGTATGATGAACTTAGCCCAGCATGTACAGAGAGAATATATAATCCTAACCGATGCTAAAAATGAAAGAATTATTAAAATAAAAGTGCACACTTACATAGACAGTCAAGCCCTTGTTTCTTTAAATGAAGAACCATCTCATTTTCTAGTGCACGAACTTGGTCCAGTATATAGACAACCTAGACAGCAACAAAGTAAACTCATGACTTTCAATAAGTGTAGGATCAGAAAAATGGTTGGTTCTTACACTGAACCTGCAACCGCAACGTCAGACCTAAACTAATTATCATGCGTTCAGATTCGCTGGAGAATATTCAAATTAAAAATGTGGAAATATATGTTAGGCCTCAAATTAGCATTTTGGCACCACTACAAAGTTTTTACCCTACCAGCTTCACAAATGCATTCTAAAGACATAAACACACACTAATTCTCAAGCCGAATTAGATTTATTCCTTAAAGAGAAGACTTGTATTAAAATAGAAATGAGATGCACTCCTTAAAAATGTACTATCTAGTGCTTACACTGAAACAAAAGACCCATTTCTAGTCCCAAATAGCCCATCTAGAAGAATATCGATGCCCTAAAGCAAGAACAATTGCATGCTCTAAGTTAACTAAAATAGTGACAAAGTTATTTATAAAGACCATATATTGCACATGTTAGACACCATAATTGCAGTAGTTGAAGTGTGCAATTTACTACTAATAAATGTGCAATCAAATAGAAAAGCCAAAAATGATAACAACTCAACAAAGCACCAATTGTTGTCCCAGTGCAAACAACTTCACGGTTCAAAGTATCCTAACTTGCAAAACCTTACCTAAAGAAATCAATGATTGCAACAACCACAGAAAGACAAGTGAAAGCTTTAGTTGTTATATTAACCGAAATTAATTAATTAAATGAGTAACTAATACTGGTCTATGCTTAATGACTGAACTCACATTGGCCTAATCTTGGTCTTGCCTGGTTACACCATATCGATGGGCGACATTTTCAGAAGTAATCCCCATGGGCAGAAGACAATCTTGTGCCTTTCTGGAACACATTTATTTGTAAATGATCAAGCTGGATGTCAACACATAGATGGTCTACATATACCATTTATGGTCAAGAGATGATTACTTTCAACAATGCAATTATGAATATTGATAAATTTTTAGATGATTCCTAACATATGCATTTTATACTCACAGGCAACTCTTTCTCGAGAAACCAAAATCCTTTCTCCTCAACATATGTCAAAGGAATTCTCTGTAACACCCTAGGTGTTAGCCTTGCATAAATTGACTTGCATTGCATGAGCATGAGCATCAAGCATTCATATTTAAGCTTTTACAATTGAAACATGTGTTTGAAACATTTGCAACGTTGCTTGTTATTTCATGTTTCCATGTGTATATGCATATGATCATGAGTGAATACATGTAAATGGTTTATGTGAGTCACTGAAACACATTAGCTACACTTAGGTTAACAAATGGAACATTGTTCATGAAAGTCACCTTTCATGATCAAGCACTTAAGTGATGTTATATGTGTTGACCTAGATAGCCCTATGTGTGACCAATGCATGAAATGAGTGTGTAACCTTACAAATAGCTTAAACATGTTTGGAAGATCATGATGAACAACTTTGGTATTCATGGTTAGGGGTAAATTGGTCACTAAGTCAAAGTTTAAGTGTATACCATCATTTGAATGTAGCATGTTTGACCAAGTTTGAACTATGTGCTAGAGATCTTGCATGGAGGTGGTCACTAAAACAAAGTTGTAGGTAAGAGGAACAACTTTTATTTTTGGGTCATTGACTGGTTTAGCCCCTAACATGCTTGAATTAGGCTCACAAGAATCACCAAATCCTTGTTTTCAGCACTTAGCAATTTTTTTTCTAAGTTTTTAACCGTGATAGTGCTGACAGCCCGACTTTGGGATGACATAACTTGAAATTGGTTGAGATTCAGGGCTTGAGTTCTAAACAAGATTTGGAGCTGGTATGTAGGGCTACGACTTTGTTATAGATTGTGTGCGCTAATTCATCATGGATTCGAAGATAGAGCTTCACAAAATCATGCTGTCAGGCGTTGATCGGGCACTGACGAACTGAATCGCCCGTTCTTCAGTGGCCGACCAACGCTAGAACAGGGCTACCGCATGGAGCTAGATGCGAGCCGCGCGTCGTCGGTGCCCTGCCCAGCGTGGCCACGGCGGGCCAAAGTGCACTACAACAAGCCCCGCGCTCGCCCACACTGCCCCGTGCTCTCCATTTCATTTTCGGTCTCCTCCTTCACCTCAGCGTAGCCACCGCAGCAGCCACCATCGCCACTGCTGTCGCAGCTGCTCCACCGAGCTCACCAGCGCTCACCGTCGCCCCATTCTCCAATCGGCCACGCTCGCAACTCCGCCTCACCCTTCTCCACCGTTTCCACCTTGCAGCGCCCTCATTCGTGCCCTAGGTGAGCCACTTTTCGCTTTGCGCCATCGCGGGTACGCCCTCGCTGGAGTGCCACCATGGCCGCTGCCATGGCCATGCTTCAGTCGGAGCATCTCCAACTGCCTAAGTCGCCTAGATAGGGTTGCCTAGGTCGCCGTGATGCTGTTGCGCGCTTCGTCGGGCTTCGCCATGGCCGGTGATGGCCGGCACATCGTAGAGCAGCGCCGCCGTGCCGCCATGGCCGGTGATGAGCCCGCTCCGCCGCACCTGCATGGCCACCACCTAGACCATCCGATGCGGTTTGCTTAGTAGATCGTGTTGGTTCCCTTGGCTTCACCGGAAAGCTCGCCGACGACGAGCCGTGGCCAACCCACGTCGAAGCAGCGCCGCTGCCCTGCTTTGTTTCGCTAACACATGGGTCCAACTGACCTGTGGGTCCCCGTTGTCAGTGACAGTAGTACTGAAGCTAGTGCATTTATTTCCTATTTTATGTGCATCTTTGAAAATAGATAAGTTGAGCTGTGTAGATCCAAAAATTGTGAACCAAATTTTGTAGTGTTCCTTAAGAAGTGTGTTTGTAGTAGAATTTTGTAGTTCACCTAATTATGAAAAATATGATACTAGCATTTGTAGTAGAATTTCTAGGAAGATTTAAAATGAAACTTGAAATGTGTTTCTAAATGTATGTAAACTTGTTTATTTTATATCTAGAGTTCCCTGTGCTCCAAAAATTATGAAAGTTTTGTGGTGATCTGTTTTTGACAAGTATAAGCTCTGGTAAAAAATTGAGGGTCGGTGCATGTATGGATTTGTAGTTATAGATTTTCCTTTTATAATTAGGTGATCCTTGTATGAATTTTTATAAATTATTTATGACTCTAATATTCATGAAATTGGTTGGAGGTTGTCCTAATACCATATGGATGCTAAGAAAAATATAAAATCTGTTGCTTAACACTTTTCACTAGGGTTTTCTATTTATGCTATATTTAAGCCTTTCTGCTTTGTCATTTTTGCATAGGATGTTTTACTTGGTAAAATGGCATGAAACTTTTATAGTAGTCTATTGGTAGCATTAGTAAGGTACTATAAATGTTTGAGAATTTATGATGTACATTTGGTATAAGTTTAGTATTTACCCTTATTATTTAATTAAAATAAGAAAGGCATTGAAATAATTAGATTGTGATTAAGCTTGATGTTTTCTATGGTTCTTATGATGCATAGTAACTATTGAGGTCAATGGTAAAGTTTAGAAGCCATTGGTTGTATACAAATAACTAATTATCGCTTTATCATTCAAGTACAGGACTGCATGTATAGTTTTGATCGCATGGATGATTTTATATAGATAATGGTATCTACTGTACAAACTTGTTAATAAGAAAGTTGTAGATAACTTGCTAATCTACCTGGTGTTAAATTTTCATAGTCATAGGACTTAGGGTTTTCAAGTTCTAGCTGTTGCAAGTTGCTGTCCAAAAGATTTACTTTCTGGACAGATTTGATTGAGTGATTTGTTTTCCCAATTTAACTCTTGAATCGCAGTGAGAGTATTAAAGGAAAGTTGTAGATAATTTTATAAGCTTTCCAAAAAGTCTAAGATCACAGTATTTGGATAAGTAGAACTTTAGTTATGAGTAAAATGAGTAGCTGATGTTTTGTGATATATTAGATGCATTGTTGAAGCAGTTAATTAAATAATCAAGAAGAGATATGCACATGCTCAGTAGAACATGATGCACTTGTTATTACTTCAGCACCATGATGTTAAGAATATGTACAAGAACGCATTCATCATGTATCATCATATTATACTTGTCAGGCATGTATGCATTCGCAATATCTTATGCCATACTCATGCATCTAGGATCGACAGAGGAGATAACGTTGCTAGAGTTCAACAAAGGAGAGGAAGGGGACCAGCAGAAGATTCCTCAAGCCGTAGCTCCTGAAGAAGAGGAGTAGAACCCAAAAGAGCTTCCAGAGTGCCCTGATCACCGCCCCACTTCCTTTCTGAAAGGCAAGCCCCGGAGCATTCTAAGTCTCCCAGTATTTTACAAAATATTACTCAAGTCCTTATGATTGATGCATTAGGTTATAAGAGTTGCTTGGAACCACTTCAGGCATATAAATTCCTTGTCAAGATATATACACCTTTAACCCTATGTAGGTCCAAGATCAAATTTATGCTTAGCCATGCTTAGACTGGTAGAAGTTGGGTGATTTCCTATCACCTGCGAGATATAGGTGGATACCGAAGCACGGTTGGCTATATTTGCTATCGTGGAAAAGAACCATGGGGTAAAAGTAAATCAAGGCCGAGCAGAGCCTATGGTAGGTTGACTCATATGATTCCATCTGTGTCGATTAAGGACCATACCGTTGTTGGCGCTTCTGACAAGATTGAACACATGCCTATCACTTAGCTAGCCGGATAACTCATTCTGACCACGAAGCCAAGTAGCTCAACTCAGGTCAGGGTCCCGTTCTATTGTGCGCTCCTTGTGGGGAGCCAGACTGAGCCCAAGGGTAGGCTGGGCTTGAACATCCTGGCATTTGGTGTCCCCGATTGTGCGGCGCGGTACAAACCCACGAAATGTGGACCTGAGTTGTACCAAAGGTGACCTAAGGCAACTAATGATCTGGTCTGCCTGGGTTTGTGTTAGGAATAAATTCCCTGCTGGTTGAAATCAATTTGAATCGCCGTCTCTCCCGGATAGTGAGAAACTTGGCTAGTCCCAACATCGTAGTAACACTGTTATGGAACATGATGGTTCGAATGAATATGGAATTACAATACCTACTATGGTTACTATTGTATGCTATTAAAATGATATACCACATGTTTGGCACAGGATAGTTGCTAATTTAGAGATGGATAGTCATAATTAAACTTGATAATAGAATTATAATTGTATAATTTAGTTAATTGCTTTTATGCAAAATGTTGTCAAGCTACATCCACTTATATAGCCTTGCATGATCCTTGGAGTCATTTTATTTCTGGTTTATGACAGGTAAGTCTAGCTGAGTACCTTCTCGTACTCAGGGTTTTATTTCCCATTGTTGTAGATGGCACTGTGTATCATGGGTATTGCAAGAGTTGCTTCTATCTCACTGTGGATGAGGAGTAAGCCTTGGGCAGGCTTCTTTATTAATCCTTCTACATGCTTTTGTGGACTGTGATTGTATGTTGGCACTGTATTAAATGGTGTTGGAAACTTTACTTTCAAACTTAATTTGCTTCCGCTTTTATCCATTAAACTTGGTTTGTAATAATTTTGTTTCATACTCTAATGATGGAAATATATCTATGAACTTTATGTAATATGTGACATGTATGTTGAATCATGTACGATCTTGGTTGTTGTAAATCGTTTATCAAGACCCGTCGTGGTACTCGACGGACTACCGGGTTTATATGGGTTCAAGTATGACAGTGTGACCGCTTGCGGGCTGCCATTGTACTTGTACTCTTATAAATTAGTCGGTTCTGCGACAGCTGGCATCAGAGCAAGATTCAACAGTTAATTGTCACATGTGTATTTAAAACAAAAGTTTTTGTTTTCCAAAACCTTTTCTAGCAACTGATAGTTATATAAATAGGTATTTGAAATCTAAAGTAGTGCCAGTGATCACTTTCCTTATGCCTAAATTAAGGACTATTAGGTGGCTATTTAAGTACTAACATGGGGCCTCTTTACTTTTGTCGTCCATACGGTGTGCTATTGTATGGATGCCATTCGCTTGAATGGTAATGTATGGATCAAATGCCTCTATGCCAAGGTAAGATGATAAGTGACATGACCGCAAGATGTGAGCGTGCGATCAGGGAGAGTTAGCTTTGGTACGGCTATGTATGCATGCTTGCATGTGTATATGGTGTGTATTTAATTGTGAGTATAAACTATTATCGGGTAGCTTTGATACTGGAAGTTTATGTATGGGTATACATATATGGAAGTATTTAGAATTACATCCTACATATTTAATTACGGGATGGGCTGAAATGAAACTTTTATGCAGGTACACTTACAACGAAACATGTAGCTCGACTAGTTACGCTATATATGAGAGAACATATGTATGCCACCGTATAAGTTGTTAGAAATAATTTTTCCTAAGTTTGTGAGGACGTACGGAACGAGCATGCATCATGATAATTATCATTCAAATAAATTGCATTGTTCCTCCCCTTATAAATTTCTTACTCGGTTATGTAACTCTTATCCATTATGGCCTTATCTCACACAAAATTGTACATGTTAATGGTGCAGATGGCAGCACCAACTGGATGTGAGAATTTTCTGATGGTTTTCAGAATGCCTACCCTACTGTGGAGAGTTTTGCACTTTGCGGGGTACCATGAACCGCCCCTTTATCATTGGAATGAAGAGTACTTGGAGGGATAGCCATGGTACGAGGTGCGGCTAACTATACTAGCCCACACACAACCACCATTCTGGCAGGAGTGGAAGGCAAAATCGGAAGGGAAAACTCCTTGGGAGGCTGCCCAAGTAGTGGCCTTTGAGGTTTTGAGTCAAATCTACCAGCAGCATGGAGATGCACTTACTGGCAGTGCAGCGAGTATGTTTCCTTGGGTGGACCTGTCCACAACAATATGGGAACAATGCAACCAAAATGCATTGATCAGAGATCAGGATGAGCGGGCAAATAGCTCTAGTCCCGCTATGAGTGCCATGTTTATAGTGATGAAGATGTTTTGTGCACGCCAGGACATTAGGGATTTCTAGCAGGAATCATACACCACTTGCATGGACAAACTCATGAGAGCTGAAGCCACACAGCATAAGCTCAAGAAGTGTGTGCGCAAGCAAAAGAAAACCACAAGTAAACCCCGATGGGAATCTGACCAAGCTTATGCTAGCTTTGGGCACTCTCCATGCCCAAATGGAGCAAGTGGATCAACAGAGAGCAGCAGCCCAAGAAGCAAGAGCTAATGATCAAGCATTACTTGCAAGACTACGGGAGCAGTTGGAGGCCGCCCGTGCTAAGGTGTCCATAGCTAGATGCCAGCGAGATGTAGTAGAAAACCATGTCGCTGCAATAAGGATAGAATGGGATAGGCACCGCGACATGAGTAACGCCCTAGGACCATGCCAAAAGGGCTTACGTCAGCAGCTTGCACAGGCTCAACTTCAAGTGATGAACCTTCAGCATGAAGTGTACTATTTGAACAACCAGCTGAACCCAATCCTTGATGGGGAAGAAGATGGTCCAAATATGGAGGAAGATGAGGACGAGGAAGAGGAAGAGGTGGATCCTGAGGAAGGAGATGATCCTATCTCAGACCTCGATAGTGATCATGATGAGGATTAGATAGCATAGTACTTGGTTGAAGTGCTTAATGTATCATCGTTGGTTATGTAACGAACCTGTAGTTTGAATTTGGTGATGGTGAATTGAACTATCATGTAATATTGTTATTTGCATGATTATCGCACGTTTGGTTAAACACTAATGCAAATTCCAGTTGATTTATCAGTGATCATGATTTGAATATTAACGTGCTATGAGTCTGATAAGTGATCAAATTGGTGGTGTCATGTTGCGAGAATGAATTATTATGCCTCTATTTTTATTGTATGAATTTGAGATTGTCTCCAGTAATTTTAGTTTGGCATGATTATAAATTCATCTGCAATCTTTTGACATCAACCAATAATCGCTTATTATTGCAACTTCGTAGATGACTCGCACCCGTGCAGGAGCTAGTAGCAGCCAGGATGGCAATGGCGATGACTTACCACCACCGCCACTGCCGTCTGCTCAAGAGTTCTTTGCCCAATTCTTGGGGAGCCAAAGGACAATGGAGGAAGCTCTACGCCTCATCGCGCAGAACACCGCTTGTGGCCACCCACAGCAACAAGGGCCCGAGCCAATTCAGCACAATACATTCAAGGAATTTTTGGATACAAAGCCTCCTATCTTCAAGGTGGCAGAGGAACCACTATAGGCTGACGAGTGGCTCAACACCATTGAGCAGAAGTTTCGTCTGCTAAGAGTCACCGAGCACCTAAAGGCTGAGTATGCGTCCCACTAGTTGCAGGGATCTGGTGGACACATTTCTTGTCCTCTCTACCTGCTAATGCGCGAGTAACATGTGATCAGTTCAAGTTGGCTTTTTAGGGACATCATATTCCCCTAGGCCTAATGCGCATGAAAGCGGCCGAATTTATGAGGCTCACACAGGGGAGAAAGACCCTCACAGAATATATGCACGCATTCAACATCCTATCCAGGTATGCTCCAGGTTTTGTGGATACCGAGGAGAAAAAGATAGAGAGCTTCAAGCGGGGTCTGGGCACCAAACTAATGAAGACCATGGCCAATTCCAAGTGCACCACTTACAATGAGTTTATTAGTGATGCTTTGACCCAGGAAAAACCACAATAACATGCATGTAGCTGCTAAGGGTCGTAAGAGGGCATTCAGGGCAGGTGCCTCCAGGATCTTCACAGTCCAAAGCTCCTATAATAGCTAGGCCACAGTTTCGTCCACCTGCACCCAAGTTTAGGCCTCCACCACCAAAAGCTAAGAACAGCAGGCCTCAAAAAGCAGTTTCGTAAGGCATTCACTATTGCCTTACCCAAAGGAAATGGCAGTCAGGGAAGCTCCATAGGACCTAGGAGTAATCAACCCTGTTTCAACTGCAATCAAGTGGGGCATTGGGCCAAAGAATGCCCCCACCCAAAGAAGAATGGCAACCAAAATTAGAACAATCAGAGGTAGGCAAACTCAAGGGCACGTCCTAGATATGTGCATTATACCACAAGTTGAGGAAGTGCCCGCAGGAGAAGTTGTCATGGCTGGTATGTTTCTTGTCAACAAGCATCCTGCTATTGTTTTATTTGATTTCGGGAGCTTCTCATTCATTTATGAGTCAAGCATTTGCATCTAGACATGATCAGAAAATAATTGAAGTAAGCAAGGGTGGTTATAATATAAGTTCAGTGGGGGCTACTATTTCTACAAATAAGATAGTAAAAAATGTGCTCATCTCTATCCAAGGGAGGGAGTACATAATAGATTTGATAATATTGCCCGGGTTAACAATAAGTACAATCTTAGGCATGAATTGGATGAAGGATCATGGTGTCCTCATTGACACTAGCACTCGTACTGTTATGTTGAGAGAACCCAAGGGAGGGAATGCTTTCCTAGTACCACTCTCCTGAAATTTTGAACTCCAACATTTAGCTTGTGCTATCCAAACCACTACCCTTTGTGATATCCCCGTGGTTTGTGAGTTTCCGGATGTATTTCCAAAGGAGTTACTAGGTTTACCACCTGATAGGGATGTGGAATTTAAGATTGAGTTAGTGCTAGGTATGGCACCTATCTCAAGAAGGCCATATAGAATGTCACCGAATGAGTTAGCATAACTTAAGATTCAGTTACAGGATTTGTTGGACAAGGGTCTTATTCAACCTAGTTCATCTCCATGGGGTTGTCCAGCATTGTTTGTGAAAAAGAAGGACAAGTCACTGAGAATGTGTGTAGATTACAGACCACTAAATGTTGTGACCATCAAGAACAAGTACCCGTTGCCTCGCATCGACATCTTGTTCGATCAGTTGGCAAAGGCAAAGGTATTCTCCAAGATGGACTTGAGATCAGGACTATCATCAGATAAAGATCAGGCCAGAGGACATACCTAAAACTGCTTTCTCTACTAGGTATGGCTTATATGAGTATTTGGTTATGTCTTTTGGACTAACAAATGCTCCTGCCTACTTCATGTACCTGATGAATTTGGTATTCATACCCGAGCTTGACAAGTTTGTGGTCGTGTTTATCGATGATATATTGATTTATTCAAAAAACGAAGCAGATCATATAGAACATCTGAGAATTGTTCTATCCAGATTGAGGGAGCATAAGCTATATGCAAAATTTAGCAAGTGCGAATTTTGGTTGAGCAAAGTACCTTTCTTAGGTCATATCTTATCAAGAGATGGAATCTCTGTAGACCCATCAAAAGTATAGGAGGTCATGGATTGGAAGGCCCCGACTTTGGTTCATGAAGTTCAGAATTTTCTAGGGTTAGTAGGATATTATCGTCGTTTCATTCTAGATGTCTCAAAGATAGCTAAGCCCATGACTAGGCTACTTCAGAAAGATGAAAAGTTCAATTGGACACCTAGAATGTGAAGCAGCTTTTCACACCCTCAAAATTCTGTTAACTACAGCGCCTGTCTTAGCACAACCCGACATTAAGAAGTCTTTCGATGTATTTTGTGATGCATCAGGAATAGGTTTGGGGTGTGTGCTTATGCAAGAAGGAAGAGTTATTGCATATGCTTCTCAGCAGTTGAGAAAACATGAAGTCAACTACCCTACACATGATTTGGAACTCGCAGCAGTTGTTCATGCATTAAAGATATGGAGACATTACTTGTTGGGCAATGTATGTCATATATACACTGACCACAAAAGTCTCAAGTATATCTTTACCCAACCAGAGCTGAACATGAGACAGCGAAGATGGCTAGAACTGATTAAGGACTACAATTTGGAAGTGCATTACCATCCAGGAAAAAGCCAATGTGGTAGCCGATGCACTCTGTCAGAAATCTCATTGTAACGTTGTGGAAGCATTGTTAGAAGATGGCTTCAATTTGTTACATCCTGTTGTACGACACAATATCACGATCAGTTGTTCACTTGAGAGCAAAATCATAGAACTACAGCAGACAGATGTAGGTATAAGTCACATCAAGAGAAAAATGCAAGAGCAAGAAACCAAGCATTTCAGATTAGACGAAAAGGGTGTACTATGGTTTGAGGACCAACTTATGGTACCAAAAGACCATGAGCTTAGAAACCAAATTTTAGATGAAGCTCATTCGTCCAAATTGTCTATCCATCCGGGTAGTAGCAAAATGTACCAAGATTTGAAAACCCGTTTTGGTGACTAAGATGAAGAAAGAGATCGTAGCCTATGTCGCTAGGTGTGACAACTACAGCAGAGTAAAAGTTGTTCATATGAAATCTGCCGGATTACTCTAGCCATTGCCTGTTCCAGGTTGGAAATGGGAAGAAATCAGTATGGACTTTATCATAGGCCTTCTAATGACACCGCAAGGTCACGATTCTATATGGGTCATTGTAGATCGTCTCACCAAGTCAGCACATTTTATACCCAGTGAACACAAGGTATATAGTTGGGAAATACGCTAAGCTATATGTCTCTCACATTGTGAGGTTGTATGGAGTACCCAGGACCATAATCTTAGATCAAGGACCATAGTTTATAGCTCGTTTCTGGGAACACTTACACCGGGCTTTGGGAACTAAGCTAATCATAAGTTCGACATACCATCCACAGACTTTCAGACAGATAGAGCGAGTGAACCAAATCTTAAAAGATTTGCTAAGAGCTTGCGTTATATCTACCAAGGGTTTGTGGGAGAAATGGTTACCTTTAGCTGAGTTCTCCTACAACAACAGTTATCAAGCAAGCATCAAGATGGCTCCGTTTGAAGCCTTGTATGGCAGAAAATGTAGAACTCCATTGAAATGGATTGAGCCCGATGAAAGGAGATACTTTGGTATTGACTTTGTCAATGAAGCTGAAGGGCAAGTGCGTATTATCCAACAGCATATGAAGGCAGCTCAATCGAGACAAAAGAGTTATGCTAATAAAAGAAGAAGACCACTGACTTTTGAAGTAGGTGACTATGTATACTTGAAAGTATCACCCATGAAAGGGGTGAAGAGATTTGGAATGAAAAAGAAGCTTGTGCCTAGATATGTAGGGCCATACCAGATTATGGAACGGAAAGGAAATGTTGCTTATAGGTTACAACTTCCACTAGAGATGAGTGCAATATTTCATGTCTTCCATGTTTCTCAGTTGAAGAAATGTCTTCGTGTACCTGAAGAAGCTATTGCACCCACTAACCTGAAGCTTCAATCGGATTTGACCTATGAAGAAAAGTCAATCTGAGTGTTAGAAGAGATGGAAAACGTAACACGAAGTAAGATCATTAAGTTCTATAAGGTGGTGTGGAACAATCACAGTGAACAAGATGCTACGTGGGAACGAGAGGATTATTTACGAGATGTTTATCCCGCCTTTTTTCTAAGAATAGTAGGTCTTGCAAATCTCGGGACGAGATTTTTATAAGGGGGAGGGGCTATAACACCTTAGGTGTTAGCCTTGCATAAATTGACTTGCATTGCATGAGCATGAGCATCAAGCATTCATATTTAAGCTTTTACAATTAAAACATGTGTTTGAAACATTTGCAACATTGCTTGTTATTTCATGTTTCCATGTGTATATGCATATGATCATGAGTGAATACATGTAAATGGTTTATGTGAGTCACTAAAACACATTAGCTACACTTAGGTTAACAAATGGAACATTGTTCATGAAAGTCACCTTTCATGATCAAGCACTTAAGTGATGTTATATGTGTTGACCTGGTAGCCCTATGTGTGACCAATGCATGAAATGAGTGTGTAACCTTACAAATAGCTTAAACATGTTTAGAAGATCATGATGAACAACTTTGGTATTCATGATTAGGGGTAAATTGGTCACTAAGTCAAAGTTTAAGTGTATACCATCATTTGAATGTAGCATGTTTGACCAAGTTTGAACTATGTGCTAGAGACCTTGCATGGAGGTGGTCACTAAAACAAAGTTGTAGTATTTGGCAAGAGGAACAACTTTTATTTTTGGGGCATTGACTGGTTTAGCTCCTAACATGCTTGAATTAGGCTCACAAGAATCACCAAATCCTTATTTTTAGCACTTGGCAAAAAAAATTCTAAGTTTTTAACCGTGACAGTACTGATAGCCCGACTTTGGGATGACATAACTTGAAATTGGTTGAGATTTAGGGCTTGAGTTCTAAACAAGATTTGGAGCTGGTATGTAGGGCTACGACTTTGGTATAGATTGTGTGTGCTAATTCATCACGGATTCGAAGATAGAGCATCACGAAATCATGCTGTCAGGCGTTGATCGGGCACTGACGAACTGAATCGCCCATTCTTTCGGTGGCCGACCTGATGCCAGAACAGGGTTGCCGCATGGAGCCAGACGCGAACCGCGCGTTCGTCGGCGCCCTGCCCAGCGCGGCCACGGCGGGCCAAAGCGCACTACAACAAGCCCCACGCTCGCCCGCACTGCCCCAGCGCTCTCCATTTTGTTTTTGGTCTCCTCCTTTGCCTCAGCGCAGCCACCGCAGCAGCCACCATCGCCACTGCCTGTCGTAGCTGCTCCGCCTGAGCTCGCCAGCGCTCACCACTGCCCCATTCTCCAATCGGCCACGCTCGTAGCTCCGCCTCACCCTTCTCTACCGTTTCCACCTTGCAGTGCCCTCATTCGTGCCCTAGGTGAGCCGCTTTTTGCTTTGCGCCATCATGGGTACGCCCTTGCCGGAGTGCCGCCATGGCCGCTGCCATGGCTGTGCTTCGTCGGAGCATCTCCAACCACCTAAGTCGCCTAGATAGAGTCCCCTGGTCACCGTGATGCTGTTGCGCGCTTCGTCGGGCTTCGCCATGGCTGGTGATGGCCGGCACACCACAGAGCAGCACCACCATGGCCTACGACGAGCCTGCTCTGCCGCACCTGCACGACCACCACCTAGACCATTCCGACGCGGTTTGCTTAGTAGATCAGTGTTGGTGCCCTTGGCTTCGCCAAAAAGTTCGCCGGCGACGAGCCGTGGCCAACCCGCGTCGAAGCAGCACCGCTGCCCTGCTGTTTTTCATTAACGCGTGGGTCCGACTAACCAGTGGGTCCCCGTTGTCAGTGACACTAGTACTGAAGCTAGTGCATTTATTTCCTGTTTTATGTGCATCTTTGAAAATAGATATGTTGAGCTGTGTAGATCCAAAAATTGTGAACCAAATTTTGTAGTGTTCCTTAAGAAGTGTAGTATTTATGAAAAATATGATACTAGCATTTGTAGTAGAATTTCTAGAAGATTTAAAATGAAACTTGAAATGTGTTTCTAAATGTATGTAAATTTGTTTATTTTATATCTAGAGTTTCTGTGCTCCAAAAATTATGAACTTTTTGTGGTGAGCTGTTTTTGACAAGTATAAGCTCTTGTAAAAAATTGAGGGTCAGTGCATGTATGGATTTGTAGTTATAGGTTTTCCTTGTATAATTAGGTGATCCTTGTATGAATTTTTATAAATTATTTATGACTCCAATATTCATGAAATTGGTTGGAGGTTGTCCTAATACCATATGGATGCTAAGAAAAATATAAAATCTGTTGCTTGACACTTTTCACTAGGGTTTTCTATTTATGCTATTTTAAGCCTTTCTAATTTGTCATTTTTGTATAGGATGTTTTTCTTGGTAAAATGGCATGAAACTTTTACAGTAGTTTATTGGTAGCATTAGTAAGGTACTGTAAATTTTTGAGAATTTATGATGCACATTTGGTATATGTTTAGTATTTACCCTAATTATTTAATTAAAATAAGAAAGGCATTGAAATAATTAGATTGTGATTAAGCATGATGTTTTCTATGGTTCTTATGATGCATAGTAACTAGTTGAGGTCAATGGTAAAGTTTAGAAGCCATTGGTTGTATACAAATAACTAATTATCGCTTTATCATTCAAATACAGGACTGCATGTATAGTTTTGATCCCATGGATGATTTCATATAGATAATGGTCTATACTATAAAACTTGTTAATAAGAAAGTTGTAGATAACTTGCTAATCTACCTGGTGTTAAATTTTCACAGTCATAGGACTTAGGGTTTTCGAGTTCTAGCTTTTGCAAGTTGCTGTCCGAAAGGTTTACTTTTTGAACAGATTTGATTGAGTGATTTGTTTTCCCAATTTACCTCTTGAATCATAGTGAGATTATTAAAGGAAAGTTGTCGATAATTTTATAAACTTTCCAGAAAGTCCAAGATCACAGCATTCGGATAAGTAGAACTTTAGTTATGAGTAAAATGAGTAGCTGATGTTTTGTGATATATTAGATGCATTGTTGAAGCAGTTAATTAAATAATCAAGAAGAGATATGCACATGCTCAGTAGAACATGATGCACTTGTTATTACTTCAGCACCATGATGTTAAGAATATGTACAAGAACGCATTCATCATGTATCATCATATTATACTTGTCGGCATGTATGCATTCACAATATCTTATGCCATACTCATGCATCTAGGATCGACAGAGGAGATAACAATGCTGGAGTTCAACGAAGGAGAGGAAGGGGACTAGCAGAAGATTCCTCATGCCGCAGCTCCCAAAGAAGAGGACCAGAACCCAGAAGAGCTTCCGGAGTGCCCTGATCACCGCCCCACTTCCTTTCTAAAAGGCAAGCCCCGGAGCATTCTAAGTCTCCTAGTATTTTACAAAATATTACTCAAATCCTTATGATTGATGCATTAGGTTATAAGAGTTGCTTGGAACCACTTGAGGCATATAAATTCCTTGTCCAGATATATACACCTTTAACCCTATGTGGGTCTAGGATCGAATTTATGCTTAGCCATGCTTAGGCCGGTAGAAGTCAGGTGATTTCCTGTCACCTGTGAGATATAGGTGGATACCGAAGCACGGTTGGCTATATTTGCTATCGTGGAAAAGAGCCATGGGGTAAAAGTAAATCAAGGCCAGGGTGGAGTCTATGGTAGGTTGACTCATGTGATTCTGTCTGTGCCAATTAAGGACCATAGCATTGTTGGCGCTTCTGACAAGATTGAACGCATGCCTATCACTTAGCTGGCCGGATAACTCAGTTCCGACTACGAAGCCGAGTAGCTCAACTCAGGCCGGGTTCCGTTCTGTTGTGCGCTCCTTGTGGGGAGCCAGACTGAGCCCAAGGGCAGGCTGGGCCTCAATGTCCTAGCATTTGGTGTCTCCGATTGTGCGGCACGGTACAAACCCACGAAATGTGGACCTGAGTTATTCCAAATGTGACCTAAGGCGACTAATGATCTGGTCTTCTGGGTTTGTGTTAGGAATAAATTCCCAGCTGATTGAAATCGATTCGAATCGCTGTCTCTCCTGGATAGTGAGAAACTTGGCTAGTCCCAACATCGTAGTAACTATGTTATGGAACATGATGGTTCGAATGAACATGGAATTACAATACCTGCTATGGTTACTATTGTATGCTATTAAAATGATATACCACATGTTTGGCACAGGATAGTTGCTAATTTAGAGATGGATAGTCATAATTAAACTTGATAACAGAATTATAATTGTATAATTTAGTTAATTGCTTTTTATGCAAAATATTGTCAAGCTACATCCACTTATACAGCCTTGCATGATCCTTGGAGTCATTTTATTTCTGGTTTATTACGGTTAAGTCTAGTTGAGTACCTTCTCGTACTCAAGGTTTTATTTCCCATTGTTGCAGATGGCACTGTGTATCATGGGTATTGCAAGAGTTGCTTCTATCCCGCTGTGGATGAGGAGTAAGCCTTGGGCAGGCTTCTTAATTAATCCTTCTACATGCTTTTGTGGACTGTGATCGTATGTTGGCACTGTATTAAACGGTGTTGGAAACTTTACTTTCAAACTTAATTTGCTTCCGCTTTTATCCATTAAACTTGGTTTGTAATAATTTTGTTTCACACTCTGATGATGGAAATGTATTTGTGAACTTTATGTAATATGTGACATGTATGTTGAATCATGTACGATCTTGGTTGTTGTAAATCGTTTATCGAGACCCGTCGTGGTACTCGACGGACTACCGGGTTTATATGGGTTCAAGTATGACAGTGCGACCGCTTGCGGGCTGCCATTGTACTTGTACTCTTATAAATTGATCGGTTCTGCGACATTCTCTGAAAGGATAAATAGCAACCAGTTAGAGACTTTTGCATAGGATTATTGAACAAAAATATTTAACAGGTAGATGAGCTTGTTCAACCATCATAGCCCCTTAGCAGGTGAGGGGAAATCATATTTGTAATTTTGATTTAGGCATATCTATCTAAAGCAGATTGTAAGACACAAGTTGTGCAAAATGGAGCAGATAGTACTGCATACATATCATTTTTTCCATAATTGATATTAAACAGGAGAATTTGTGAGAGCCTTTTATTGTAGTCTGCAGGTACAAAACGTTAACTGTTGAGTGCATACGACAAAACAAATAATATCCAAAAACCTGGTTTAAAGTAACTTGTTGCGTTATTGACAACTTGACAGCTGCATTCAAATTATGTTGCTTACAATCAATGCCAACATTAAGAGTTAACTAGGATAACAGCCTTCCTGTTTGAGACAATGTTTCTGAGCTAGCATGCTGAAACCCAGATGAATGGCCTAGTTTCATCCACAAAGCAACCACATAGGGATATATATATTGCCAGTTTACTCCACTAAGCCTCGTACAGAATATATGTGTGCCCCCTCCAGTCCAATATATATGACATCCAAAAGTGAAAGATGAAATATCTTGGTGCTCCTTAGTGGTATCTACTGCATGAAAGGACAGGTTGACACTTAACCTGACATGTGGAGATCTAAGTTGAGCTAACACTGTGCCAGAAGATAGCTAAGATAACAATGTTGCGTTCTACAGTTCTGCATTATAGTACTATATGAATGAAACAGAAATAGTTGCATGGCCACTACTAGACTAGCAGAAAGATAGTGACATACTGGTCATAAAAATATTTTTTTTCGAATGTGTTGTAGCACTTTCTTCTTTGAAACTGCATGTAAGATAGACAATTTATATGGACTAACAGAATTACATTTTAAAAAAAAACACAGGGAGCAAGGTTGACAGATGTACTAAGGAAAAATCTGTCGCCAAGAACAACGAATTATCAATCTTCAAACTCAAATACCATACAGGTACAGGTGATAATTTTTTTTGAATAATTATGAGAAAGAACTTCTACTACAACTAATATCTCCTTATTAAACATTTTTGCAGGAAGAATATGCACCTGGATTGTCAAATAGCTCACAGAAACAACAAAAGCAAAGCTTCACTGAAATTGAGAAGTACATGCTCCTGGTACACAAAGTAGCTCAATACAAAAATGGACTTTTATATGCATCTCTTTTTTTTTTGACAAATTGACTTACAAGCACATAATGTTGCACAAATACAGGACTTTTTAGGCAGCCTTACTGGACTTCTCCTACATGACACAATAGAGAATGAGGTATGTGAAAAAAGTTTGTCATCTATTTGGAAAAAATAACTTTAAGAAATACATAAGTATAAAAATATATTTCCATAAACTGATATGTATGAACAAAATTTACAGAACTCAATGTACATTACATCTAGTAGAATTGAAGATACTGAAAGTACATCATTTGACATAGTGGTAATTTTAGTCATCATCACCATTACTAACAAAAAAGATATGACCTTCAGCCAAAATTGAAAATCTAAGTAGATATATGAATTGAAAAAGCAAAACAAACATACCTTCTCCTTACAAAAGTTAATAAACTTTTGCATCATTTTCAAATGAGCAGACATCAAAACAACCTAAAAATAAATAATACGAACAAAATAACAATAAGAATTAACATAAAAATATGAAAACAGACTAACTACAAACGATACACTTACACTCTCATCATCTTGAAAATCTTCAAACCTAAAAAAGTTGTTATGCTGCCCTACTTGAACAGAAAATGAATTACCACCATGGTCCGTAGGGTTCTTCCTTTTCGTAACCATCTGATCAGGAAAAAAATTTAGAAAAATGTGAATAAATTAGTGACGCTAAAATAAGGATAATAAGGTCAGTAGTACTACTCAAACAAACATGGCTCACGGGGGTCACAAATCAGTGATTACTAGCATGAACCATAAACTACTACTGCAGGAGAAATGAAAAACTTAAACAGCCACAAACAATTAATGAAAGACAATGCAGCTGGGCAGTGTCTACTGGTTAGGTTGCTGCTAAACAGAGCATTAGAAAAAATGCCAACCTAATAAACTTAATGCATAGGGAATAAATAAAACAACAGAGTGCAAAACTGCTGCTAAAAAAACTCAAAAACCTAAAACTGAAAAACAATGGGTTCAGTACCTAAAACAAAACACTACAGATCCACTTGAACCAAAGACGGACAGAGAACACACTTTTAATGTAATGATGTTCCACTATGTAGCAAAACAACCTTTACAGACAACCTGACAGCTTAAATAAAAAGTTCAGTCTAATGCTGAGGAAAATGCTTCATTATATTCTGGCAAAGCGTATGAGTAGGATGCTCTTAGATGTAGACAAAAAAACAATTTAGGTACCAAAATCATTCCTCGACAACTATATAAGTACAAAAAACGACAAGAGATTTATCTTCACAAAATCCCCTTCACAAAATCCTTGATTTTTCTCTATCTAGTTGGGAGTTGTAGATCCACCAGGCTGTTCGACCTACAACTTTGCTTCAGTAAAATGAAATGCAAAATCAAGTACCACTTATACTGTTCTAGGTTTCTTCCTTGACTCCAACCAAACTCCATCTATTGAACTGGAATCTACGCCTAGAAATCCAAGCTAGCCTCTGAAAGAACATTGTCGCAACAAGAAGAACAAGCGACTCCAGCACTGACTTAGCATCTAACAGCCACAAAATTTACGAAAAACATTAGCAAGGAAAGGCAGGACACGCGAATCCAACAGCAAAGAGGCAAGTAGAACTGAAAATAAATTCTACAACACTATAACTGAAACTAAAAAAAACTAAATACACAATTAATACTGAACCTGAAACTAAGACTAGATACTCCGAAGCTTGAACAGTAACTGAAAACTAATAAATGAACTCAAGTGATAAATAAATTGAAACTAGTTGTTTGGGAGTTAGCCGGTGCAGTAGAAGCCACACACTGAAAACAAAAGATAGGGGAGGACATTTGCAACTAGTTACCAAATCTCTAGGCCTAATTGTTGGACAGAGTGGGAAACCAAAGTACTAAGGATAATGACAAATAGATGTAGTCAGAGACTAGTGCTCATTCGGTGAAACATGGAAACAGAGCAAAAAACGGACTAAAAGTCATCAACAATGAAAAGCGTAATTCCAATTTCCATCAACCACTAAGCTGACGAGTCAATGGACTGATTGAAGGCTGGCCACTTGAGAATCCGGAGAATAAGTTTGGAAATGTCTGGACTGAAGAAAATAGGTGTCTGACAGTGAAGACCACTTTACCAACAAGTCCTAAGTGAAAAAACAGAGATGGGATCAGCCAACTTAGGTAAACACATACCATAACTAGAAAATAATAGATACTTTCTACAATCTGAAAGTTGCAACACTTAATCAGACTCTTTTTTTTCTCCATTAGAGACTGAATTCTAAAAGTAATCTGCAATCTAAAGATACACTCTACATATATTACTAAGACTAAAAATTAGATTGAGAGAAACTCAGAAATTACAAGTCACGATACATGCATTTTATGCAGCCCTGCACAAAGCATGGAGCCTACATGCACTGCACTGGAACTTGTGACGCCAAATAGAGACTAATAGGAACATTTAAACATAGGAACATTTTAACCAAAAAATCATAAAAAATACAGTACATAATATCTGAAACACTGAACATTGAAGGAGAACTAAACTCAAAATATACAATCACATATACTGAAATGTCTGAATCAATACTGACAAACAATTCGGCTCAATCGGCATATGAACAGATAGATATAATCATACAACAGCAGAGCAGGTGCTACCTAGGTACTAGCAGGTATTGGAATCGACATCCATACCATACATATGGCGAGCAAACAAGGAACAGTAGTAGCTAAACTAATAAGCTTCTAATTGGAGATGGCGTACACATCGTACATGATGCCTGGGATGTAAGCGAGGAAGATGAGGAGGAGGCAGATCCAGAACCCGTGCCCGCACCCAAACAATGGCATCAGAGGGAAGGGGATCTCGGAACCTGAACTTGAGCCCTGGCTTCCACTGCAGGTACCGCCGGTTCCACCTCTCACCAACCCTGCTGGGTCCATTACTATGCGGCGACCTCGGCAGCGGAACTGAAACAGCCCTATTCGACGCCCACCATGCCCACCGAGGCTTATAAGAGTCGGAGTCCATGATTCATGGTGGAGGGGCTGCGGAAGGAGAGATTTGGGGGAGACAGATGCAATAGAGGAGGAGGGAGGGAGAGAAGAAGACTCACCTGCGGACGGATGAGGGGCGGACGAGGTCGCCTCTCCGAGAGCGTCGGAGGGGAGGGATGGAGCGGCGAGGTCGCCTCTCCTACCAGGAGAGCGTCGGAGGGGAGGGGCGGAGCGGCAAGGTCGCGGACAAGACAATGGGGAAATGGGAAATCAGACAGGCGCGACTCCCAAAAATTAAACAGTGGCGCCGACATCCAGACCCTACATGACCGAGACACAAAAGCAACCAGCACAGATCGGGCGTTCCATTCTTCATCCTACAGCCACAAAATTCATGTGCCAACAAACCAAGAAACACACATGTGTCCTATAGCATTCCTGTCCTAGAAAGGAAAAAATACGTTTTTTTTTTTGCTCTTTTCAGGCGTCCAATGCAACCTAGTTATGTTATTACTTTTATCTCAACCTAGTTATGTTATTGCCAAGTTCTTTAATGTTTTCTTCAAGTCAAATTGCTCAAAACCTCTGCTTTTATTTGTACGTAATCACCTTCTTTGGTGGTGCCATCAAACTAAATACAGGGTGGCAAGGGTAAAGGAATAGGAGTCCTGATCCGCTTGGAATTTGGATATGGGAGTTGTAGCATCGGACGGCTCCTGGGCTTTATAAGCAAGGAGAGGCTGTGAGGGCAGGGGAAAAGTCACGGCCTTCCATCGACTCGTTTTTCTCATCAATCATCCTGCCGCGTGCCGCAGTTAGCTAGGGTTTCGTTTCGTCGCATCCGCATCAGCTATTCAGCTTTGGATCGATCGATCGATGGCGTCTTCCGACGCTGAGAAGACGAAGATGATTACGTTGAGGAGCTCTGACTCCGAGGAGTTCGAGGTGGAGGAGGCGGTGGCGATGGAGTCGCAGACCATCCGCCACATGATCGAGGACGACTGCGCCGACAACGGCATCCCGCTCCCCAACGTCAACTCCAAGATTCTCGCCAAGGTCATCGAGTACTGCAACAAGCACGTCCACAGCGCCGCCGTGGACACCACCAATGCCTCCGGGGGCGGCGAGGACCTCAAGAGCTGGGACGCGGAGTTCGTCAAGGTCGACCAGGCTACGCTCTTCGACCTCATCCTGGCTGCCAACTATCTTAACATCAAGGGATTGCTGGACCTGACCTGCCAGACGGTGGCTGACATGATGAAGGGCAAGACTCCCGAGGAAATCCGCGAGATATTCAACATCAAGAACGACTTCACCAAAGAGGAGGAGGATGAGATCCGCAGGGAGAACCAGTGGGCCTTCGAGTGATCGCGCTCTACAATGCTACTAGTGCAAGTCTATCTACCTACTAAATACATGGTCGTAATAGTTGTATGCCTTTTGGAGTGGTTACTGTTTGGATTGGATGGATGTTAAACTGAGTGCTAGTTTATGAGAGAGAGAGATTAAAGAATGTGTCCTAAATGAGATTGTTAAATGTCAATTAGTCATAGTCATAGCACTTTATTGAATCAAGAAATAAAATGCTTCCTCTTTATTGTATTATTGCTAGTCAATGCCGCCATTGAATGTTGGGCGTTTGCTAGTCAATGCCGCCATTGAATGTTGGGCGTTTGAATGTTAAACCTCCTTTATTGTCGTAGCATTACTGTTGAATCAACTAGTACAGTACGTGGTCCCTTGTGGTGCGGTGGTAATCTTCAACGCCGAAATACATGAACTAGTAGATTATACATAGTTCAAGAAGGGCTGCTTTCATGAGAGAGAGATCAAGGAATGTGTCTTAAATGTGATTGTCAATTAGTCTTAGTCATAGTCATAGCACTTTGTTGAATCAAGAAATAGAATGCTAGTCAATGCCGCCATTGAATGTTGGGCGTTTGCTAGCCATGAGCTGGGCTCTTATTTAACTACCACCACGCACAATCTAAAAATCACATACAAACATACATAGTCACATAGAAACAATACCAAACATACCAGCTCAACTAGTACCAGGTTTTGCTCTCTTCATTGCCTTATTATCAGAATATATATGGCTATGGATATAGTGTTATCGGTGTTGGCAAGTGAGATTGTAAGCCGTTCAATCTCCTCAGTTATTGCTAAGTACCATAAGCAGAGCTCTATGGATAAGCTTGCAAGGCTGGAGCAGGTGCTCCTTAGAGCGCACACCATTGTTGAGGAAGCTGAGGGCAAGCAAATCTCCAACCAGGGAATGATCCTGCAACTGAGGCAGCTCAGGAAGAACATGTACAGAGGCTATTATGTTCTTGACACCTACAAGAGGCATGGTGCTGCGGTGAGGCAACCCTTAAACTTCAACAAATTCCGGGTTGTATTTGAGAATCTAGAAGATAGCATCAATAATATGAAAGAATTTGTTATGTTTTTAATGGATTGCCCTCGTATTTTTCGGAAACCATATAGTACATATTTGTTCATGGAGAGGTGCATGTTTGGTCGGCATGCAGAGAAAGAACACATCATTAACTTCTTGCTGCAGACTAGTGATTCGTCTCTGAGTGTTCTTCCCATCGTTGGACCTCCAGAGATCGGGAAACGCACATTGGTTGAGCATGTCTGCAAGGAGGAGAGGGTCCGCAAACAGTTCTCTCAAATTGTTCACATCAATAGTAATGGGATGAACCAGCTTGTAACTGACGCTCAAAGTAGCAGTGAACATGGAGAAGAGTTTTCCAGTGCAAGGCCCTTGATTGTTGTTGACCTTGGTCACGACGGCGACGATGCGACATGGAGAAGAGTTCGCTCCTTGATTTGCCACACATATGGTGACAAAAGCAGAGTTTTACTGATCAGCACAGCGGAGGGAGTCTCACTCTCAAGGTTGGGGACGACACAAGCGTTAAGGATGAAGAAGCTTCACCGAGATGAATACTGGTACTACTTCAAGACTATTGCATTTGGAAGTGCAAACCCAGATGACCACCACCAACTGCTACCATCTATAGCCAAGAAGATTGTTACACACATCGATGGTTCTTTTATAGCTGCAAATGTAATTGCAAGGCTACTACAAGCTGATCTCAGTGAAGCTTTCTGGCGCTATGTGTCGGAATATGTCAAGAAAACAACACAGTACCGCCACCATGTGCATGGTGGATGTGCTCAGTACCGTATTAGAGAAGGTCGTCCGTTCTATTTGGGTAATCCTGTTTATGGCCCCCTCCTCCTGTGCTATCAATGCCATGAAACTGCTGGGCCTCTTATGGAGAGTGAGCTTCCCAAAATAAAGGGAGCAGACCTAATTACCAGGGGCAGTACTATCCCTAGAGAAGGGAAACTTGAGGTGCTGCGATGGCAATCTACAATACCCCCTTATCGCAGCTACATTGCGAGCTGTGAGGTTCAGGATCCTCAGCTGGTCATGATGCCTAGGGAGAAACATCTGAAGAGAAAAAGGCACGTATAGAAGTCGGCTCTTTAGATGTTAAAAAAAATCAGATTTCTAGAAAGGAAAGAAGCACGTTTTTTTTGCTCTTTCATCAGGCGTCCAACCTTGTTATGCTCTTGCAACACTGTTTGTTCCTTATTATTTCTTCCTACTATATTGCTAAGGGCGTGGCTAGCGCCGGACATCCAGACGCCCACGCCATTGCCCCCGTCTCACGTTCCGCGCCTGCCTACCCATGTCTTGCCTGCTGCGCCCGCCCGCCCGCAAGCATGTGGGGCCCACCAGCGCCAATGGGGACCGCCTCCATCGTCCTGCGCCTGACACCGAGGCGACACAGCAGATAGGCGAGGAGGGAGATGCAACACTTGATCTAGGTTTGAAACATACAGATGCAACAATTGCAACATACGTTTGAAAACAAATGAAACATTTGAAACATGCGTCTGAAACACTTACAAAAACACCTAAAAATACTTGAAACCATTGTAAACATACGCAACATCCAGATAAAACACTTGCATCATATGTGTGAAAACATATGCAACATCTAGATAAATAGACTTGAAACATACATCGGAAAAAAAAACAGATGAAACATCGATAACAGGAGGTTGCAACATACGTGTACAACCATTGCAACATCTGCAATATCCCTATTTACTTTTGCAACATCCGTATAAAACACTTGCAACATACCTCTTAAACATCTGAAATAGATGCTTGCAACATGCAGTTTTAGCGCAAACATCTCCTTGCTGCTTGGAGAATGGAGGCTCGTCGACATGTGGAGTTCGCTGGAGGCAGCGGCTCGTGCGGTGGCTACGCGACAGGGAGGGAGGCAGTGGCCGCGCGTCGGGGCAAGGAGGCAGCGGCCAAGCGTCGCACCTGGCAAGGCTGGTAGTCAAGAGTCCACGACTCGCGGGCAGGTGCGCGCCTGGCGAGGCTGGCAACCGCGCCGCCGCTACTCGCACGCAGCTGCGCGCTGAAACCAGGAGAGGCAGCCGTGCGCCGCATCTGGTAGGGCTGGTAGTCGAGTGCCGCGTGCCGGAGCAGAGCCTAGTGCCGCATGTCGGAGCAAAGCGGAGTGGAGCGAGGCATGCAGGAGTTGATTTTGTTTTTTTATTAGGCGAGCGGCATGCGGTAGTGAGTGGAGCGAGGAGTCTGGCCTTCCGGATGTCTTAATGGTAGCATTATCATATTGCCATGTAATGTTTTATTCAAGTTATTATATTAGGATGTGCTGGCACCCAGATGTCCGATAGGATAGGATTTTGTTGGACAACTAGTTCCCGCGTGCGCCTGCACAGCCTGCCCTCATCCGCTAATTCACCCTGCCCACATGCACATCACATCATTGTTGTGTGTATGCTACTCGCTCAGAATCTGCCCTGTCCGCCTCAATTTGACCCGCCCACATCCGCGTGCCCCGCCCCCATCTGTTTGTCCTACCCCGCACATGGACCCTACCCTATCGTGCCCCTGAAAGCCGGCCATCGGCTCGCCGCGCCCATTCCCCAGCGCTGAAAGGTCCTAAATGGCTAGAGGGGGGTGAATAACCTATAAAATCTCTACAAAACCACTAGAGCAAATGGTCAGTAACCTAAATGGCGAAATGAAATTTTGCTCTAGCTCTACAAAGGTTGCAAGCCACCTATACCACAATTCTAGTTGATATGATCTCTAAGCACAAACAATGCTATGTCTCTACTAAGCTAACTAGTGATCTATCTAATTTCAACTAGATTACCAACTAAGCTACACTAGCTACTTAACTACCTCTACACAAGATATCTCTAGGAATGTAAATACAAGAGGTAGAGAGAAGTGTACCAAATGTGGCAAGCGAGATGATTAATCAATATGAACCGAGGCAGACTCGAAATCATGTTGGACCGGGCCTCTGGTTCCTGTTGGACGTCCTTGCTGGTCATCTTCGCCTCCACCACGTCCTCTAAGTCCTTCATGACCCTCTCCAATGTTCCTAAGCAAGATAACATCATTAGGTAGTAGTCTATTCTCAAAAGTATAAAAAGAATCGCTTAAGAACGAGCTCACCTCTAAATTGAGTTGACGCATTCGAGCCCGGGTCATTGGACCTTGCATGACGGTTGGAGGATCAGCGGGTACATCCGAAGGAGCGATGTCCTCATCATCCTCTCCCTCTTGAAATGGAGTCATCCTCGACTCAAGCTCATCATCTTCTCCCAAATAAGGTTTCAAATCTGCAATGTTAAAGGTGGGACTAACTCCGAACTCGGGTGGCAACTCAAGTTTGTAGGCATTATCATTTATTTTCTCAATTATCTTATAAGGACCGGCTGCTCTTGGCATTAATTTAGACTTACATAGCTCAGGAAATCTATCTTTTCTTAAATGTAACCAAACCAAATCACCCGGTTCAAGTTTAATCTCTTTTCTACCTTTACTACCAGTAATTCTATACTTTTCATTCATTCTTTCAATATTTGCTTTAGTTGTTTTGTGCAACTTACGAATAAAATCAGAACGCTCTCTAGCATCACTATGTATTCTCTCAGTGGTAGGTAAAGGCAAAAGATCAATAGGAGCACGGGGGTTAAAACCATACACTACCAAAAAAGGATTTACCTTGGTGGTGGAATGTTCCGCCCTGTTATATGCAAACTCCACATGCGGCAAACACTCTTCCCACATCTTCAAATTGTGCTTCAAAATTGCTCTCAATATGGTGGACAATGTTCGATTCACAGCCTTAGTTTGCCCATCAGTTTGGGGATGATATGTTGTAGAAAACAGCAGCTTGGTCCCCAATTTATTCCACAACGTGCGCCAAAAATGACTCAAGAATTTTACGTCGCGATCTGAAATAATAGTAGAAGGCATACCATGCAAGCGAACAATTTCTTGAAAGAAAAGGTCAGCAATATGAACAGCATCGTCGCTCTTATGACAAGGAATAAAATGTGCCATCTTAGAAAAACGATCAACCACCACAAAAATGCTATCCCTCCCCCTCTTAGTCCTTGGCAAACCCAATACAAAATTCATAGATATATCATCCCAAGGAGTAGAAGGAACAGGAAGAGGCATATACAAACCATGTGGGTTCAACCGCGACTTAGCTTTTTGACATGTGGCACACCGAGCCACGTACCGCTCTACATCTCACCTCATCCTTGGCTAAAAGAAGTTTGTGGACAGCACCTCCTCCATCTTCTTGGCACCAAAATGTCCCATCAATTTGCCTCCATGTGCCTCCTGCAACAACAAAAGACGAATGGAACCAACTGGAATGCATAGGCGGTTAGCTCTAAACAAAAACCTATCATTGATCATAAACTTGTTCCATGTATGTCCCTCTCTATAATTAAGCAACACATCCTTAAAATCAGGATCAAGCGCATATTGTTCTTTTATTGATTGAAGACCAAAAATCCGACAATCAAGCTGGGACAGCAATGTATATCTTCTAGACAAAGCATCAGCAATCACATTATCCTTCCCTTTCTTGGGTTTGATAATATAAGAAAAAGATTCAATAAATTCAACCCATTTAGCATGCCTACGATTCAGATTATTTTGAGAGCGAAGATACTTAAGCGATTCATGATTAGAATGAATAACAAATTCTTTAGGCCACAAATAATAATGCCACGTCTCTAAAGAACGAACAAGTGCATACAATTCCTTATCATACATGGAATAATTAAGAACAGGGCCATGCAATTTTTCACTAAAGTAAGCAATGGGTTTACCATCTTGCATCAAAACACCTCCAATGCCAACTCCACTAGCATCACATTCTAGCTCAAAAGTCTTACCAAAGTTTAGAAGTTGCAGCAATGGTGCGTGTGTAAGCTTGTCCTTCAAAGTGTCAAAGGACTCCTCATGTGCCTTTCCCCAATGAAACACCACCCCTTTCTTCGTCAACTCATGCAATCGGGCAGTAATGGTGCTGAAATCTTTGACGAAGTGGCGGTAGAATCCTGCAAGACTAAGACAACTCCTCACCTATGTGATGGTTTAGGGGAACCGGCCAGCTCTTTATGGCTTCAATTTTCATCTCGTCTACCTCAATTCTCTATGGAGTTACAACATAGCCAAGAAAAGAAACTCAATCCGTGCAAAAGATGCACTTCTCAAGGTTACCAAATAAACGTGCATCACATAAAGTACTAAAAATAGCACGTAAGTGATCCATATGTTCATCAAAAGACTTGCTGTAAATC
Organism: Miscanthus floridulus; assembly: GCF_019320115.1. Taxonomy (NCBI): domain Eukaryota; kingdom Viridiplantae; phylum Streptophyta; class Magnoliopsida; order Poales; family Poaceae; genus Miscanthus; species Miscanthus floridulus. The sequence goes on from NC_089585.1 coordinate 77,158,422, forward strand.
AATATATCATCAAAGTAAACTACCACAAAATGACCAATAAAAGCTCTTAAAACCTCATTCATTAAGCACATGAAAGTGCTAGGTGCATTTGTCAAACCAAAAGGCATAACTAACCACTCATACAACCCGAATTTGGTTTTAAATGCAGTTTTCCATTCATCTCCAAGTTTCATTCTAATCTAGTGGTAGCCACTTCGTAAGTCAATCTTAGTGAAAATTATAGAACCACACAACTCATCAAGCATGTCGTCTAGCCTAGGAATAGGATGATGATACCGAATAGTAATATTATTGATGGCTCTACAATCAACATACATATGCCAAGTTCCACCTTTCTTAGGAACCAAAAGTATAGGAACAGCACAAGGACTAAGGCTTTCACGTACATACCCGCGGTCCAAAAGGTCTTGGACTTGCCGCTGAATTTCCTTAGTCTCCTTAGGATTGGTTTGATAGGCAGCACGGTTGGACAAGGTTGCTCCCAGAATCAAATCAATTTGATGCTCTATTCCTCTCATAGGTAGCAGCCCCGGGGGTATCTCAGCTAGAAAAATGTCCTCATACTCCTGCAAAAGGTTAGTGACAGCAGGAGGCACCGAGCTAACAATATCATCAAACGAAAACATAGCTCGTTTGCATACCAAAGCATAACAAATATCATCATCAGAAATTTTAGCAAAGTCACATTTTGTTGCAAGCATAACACCACCCTTCAATTTAATTCCCTCAACCTTAGAAATAGATGTAGACTTATCCTTTTTAGGTGGGAAAATAGAATTGGCAACTTGCTGATTTTTAGATTGAACTTTATTCAAACTAGCAGTGCGTTCTCTATCAACTTGTACAATTTGAGTAGGGGTCAAAGGTACCAAAGTAATTTTCTTTCCTTTATGAATAAAAGTGTATTTATTACTTCTACCATGGTGTATAGTATCATTATCATGTTCCCAAGGGTGACCCAATAAAAGTGAACAAGCTTGCATAGGTACCACATCACAATCAACAGAATCAGCATAAGAACCAATAGAAAATGAAACTCTGTAAGTTTGTGCTACCTTTGCTTTACCAGAATCATTTAGCCACTGAATATGGTATGGACGTGGGTGTGGGCATGTGGTCAAGCCAAGCTTCTTGTCCAAATCAGAACTCACCAAATTATTGCAGCTACCTCCATCAATAATGACACGTGCTCGACGGTTGCTAATGACGAAGAAAATCTAGAACAAGTTATGGCGTTGTAGCTTCTCAGGTTGCTGGACTTGTGAGCTAAGCACCCACTATACAATGATGCTCCTATAGGCCGCCATGGCCTCATCACCAAGGACTTCGCTGTCGTCCTCATCTGCATCTCGGTCTTCTTTATCCTCAATGTCAGAGGTGCTGATGTAACCATCTTCTGTAGCAATATATGCCTGCTGACTTGGACAGTCCTTCTGCACATGGCCAATGCCATGGCAATGGTGACACTGAATGCCCAAAGTGCATCCCGTCGATGCAACGAATGAGGCACTCATGGTAGGCACCTACAAAGAATTTTTACCTGAATCTGAATGTCATGTGGGAGGTGCCTTAGGTGTAGTGGAAACTCTAGAGGCTGTTGGTTGCTTGCTCGCTGGTGGAGGAACTCGAAAAGTGGTTGGCTTGGTCAGCCCCGAAGATGGTGCCGAGCGTGGCGTGTATGTGGTGCTGACCTTGCTCTTGCTTTGCTGTTCATGCCCCTACAATTCCTTTTCTGCAAGCAAAGCAAACTAAAACAACTGGTTGATAGTGTTAAATTCTTTATAATCAACAATGTCCTGAATCTCACGCCTCAAACCCGAATAAAAACGATAAATGACATCTTCGTTCCCCTCCACAACACTACAACGCATCAATCCCTTTTGGAGCTCACCATAGTAATCCTGTACCGATTTATCTCCTTGTTCTAAACGCATCAATTTCTTACGCAAGTCTCTATGATAAGAAGGGGGGACAAAACAATCACGCATAACTACCTTAAGTTCTTCCCACATACCAGGTAAAGCATCCTGTGCAGCTAGCCCATTCCACCAAATAATGGCAAAATCCTTAAACTCACTAGTAGCTTGTCGAACTCTATGATGCTTAGGCATAAGGTGGGCACTAAACTTTTGTTCTACTATCATCTCCCAATCAAGATATCCCTCAGCGTCATAATGACCCGAAAAAGATGGTATTGTGAACTTAATCTTAGCATAAGGATCATCGGGTACATGGTGATTATTACCTTGATGGTGGTGGACACCACCCATACCTGTCGTGTTACGGCGAAGACGTCATCGTAATCTTGCGTGTTGGAAGGCTTCTCGATCTATGTTCCCAACGGTATCATGCACTGTGTCTTCTGGCAAGAGACCATCGGTGTTGCTGCAGGAGACGTCATTGTTGTTGACCACCACCAATGTTTCCAACTCAGTAACCTTGTCGGTTAGCGTAGAAATTCGTTTGTCCAATCTCTCCATGTTGTTGCTAATGTTGAGTTCAATGAGTGTGTCAGTGACAGCCTTCCTAACGGCCTCATTCATCCTTTTTTGAGCATCCTCTACAATAGCTTGTAGTTACTCTTGGCTGACACACTCGTTGAAACCCTTAGGATTGTTATCTCCAGTCTGATCACCTCCTGCCATTGTAAGGACAAAAACAGGAACAAATGGTGAAAGTTATCCCTTCCAAATGACTACATGGTTGCAGTGGTGTCACTTTTCACAGCAAGTGGAAGCGTCTTACCAAGCTCTTATAAAGTTCTTACCAACACAAGTAGTGGGCGGTACAACTAGCGACTGGTTCGTGATACCTGTGAGGCAGTGTTACCGAGATTGCAAAGCCCTTTTTCTATATTGATCTGAAGAATTTGTAGAGCTTGGAAGGCAAACAAAGAGTAATATGTATATCTGGCACACAAGTTAGTAACAGAAAGTAATGTTGAATTATAGTCCAAAGTACTTGTTCTTGTTGCTGGTCTAAAATGCTCCAAGTACCAGGTGTGTAACAAACAAGCAAGTATGGTGGATAGCAAGGAGACATGTGTGTGAAAAACAAGTATGGTGGATGGAAATAGCAACACAAACAAGGAACTATACAGCACACGCTAACACAGCTCACTTTGGTCTTCTCTGTGTGCTCCTCTAGATATTGGACCTCTTTTGTCCCTCTCTTTTTTCTATTTTTTTGGGCTGTCGTTGTTTTTTTGGGAAATTTCAACTTTTTATTTTATTTTTTTTATATTTTTCTTCACTTAGGAGCACAAAAGAAGTAACCACAAAAATATGAGCTTAAACAAGTGTAAGACGTGGCCTGTGCAATCGACAAAAATCTTGTGACCACGAAAATAGGATCTTGTAACCAGTTTTTGACCAATTTAAGATTTTCCAACCCTGACAGAGCGGGGGATGGACGGATCCAAAAATTTTTTTGATCGATTTTGATATATGGAACCTCGAAATCAGAGTTCGTATGCGAAAACTAGACCGGTTTTAAGAATTGGCTGCAAATTAGAGGATAAAACGGAAATAATGTGCGCAAAATTGGTCATAGCAGCAAAGATTTGATGGAAACGATGGGGGAAAACACACGAACTGGACTCTAACATGACCTAACTAGCAACAAGACCTTGACCAGGACACAAACTCAACACGATGGACTCTGAAACCAAAATATGCAAAGGCTATGGCGCGGAAGGTTCTAGGACAAGGAAAAAATATGGCACTGGACTATGGGACCAAAGCGAAACACTCAAAACTAGGGGATAAATATAAACCTGATGGTATACCTTAGCTCTGATTACCACTTAATGGGGATGGAGATCCCGATCTTCTGTCAGGTAGAGGTAACTATCGTTGTGGCGGAGAATGACACACCGATCCTGGCTTCAGATCGAAAGATTGAATCCTGCAATCTTAGCACCATAGCTCCTCTGGTTATCAACCAAGTCACGGACAATGTTGACCTCGCCAAGAAGGCTAATCCTTGCCTGCGCAATGAAGAACACAAGCAAGAACAAGAAAGAATACAACCAAATTGCAGATGAATGATTAATCTCACGAAGTTGGGGTCTCACAAACCGATGAACGGCGAAACTATTCTTGACAGAATAAAGCAAAACCCAAATCCCTAATGGAGGGGTGGCGGCTGTTTATGAAGACTCTAGGGTCGTGCAAGACCCCTGGACGCGCCCCTAATGGGCCCAAACTCGATACATGATCCAACAGACCAAAAGACGGTGTCGCAAGCACCCTGGCAGATTCTGGATACTAACTTATGACCACGATTCCTGTTGATTCCGAACAGGTTTTGATATGAAACCACTTGGATTGGCTTCCTTATCAAATTAGCTTTCCATCCATATGTGGATCATCGAAAACGGATTCCGGATGCGTCCTAGGTGACCAGTTTAAGGCAGACTAGTCCTAGAGGCTGAGGCAGACTCGAAATCATGTTGGACCGGACCTCCGGTTCCTGTTGGACGTCCTTGCTGGTCATCTTTGCCTCCACCACGTCCTCTAAGTCCTTCATGACCCTCTCCAATGTTCCTAAGCAAGATAACATCATTAGGTAGTAGTCTATTCTCAAAAGTATAAAAAGAATCACTTAAGAATGAGCTCACCTCTAAATTGAGTTGACGCATTCGAGCCCTGGGTCATTGGACCTTGCATGACGGTTGGAGGATCAGCAGGGTACATCCGAAGGAGCGATATCCTCATCACCGCTCGATGGAGCAAATCCGCCTAGCTTCAGCTCAGGGGTGGTCGATCCTATGCGATCCTCCCGAGACGCGCCAGTCAATTTGACCCTGCAATTGACTAAGGAGAGAAAGTTCATCAGTAATTAAGGGCGGAACTTGCCGGTGTTGCCAGATAGTCCGTAATGTGCGGCTATGAGAGCCGATATGAAAGAAGATCGACTAAATAGTTGATTCCAGTATATTCATGAGAATAAATCAATTAGAGCTCATGGGGTTGTGTAAAAAGAATCAGTTATCATTCAGGATAAATATCATTAATTGAATATATATTAATCAATGGCAATAAGATGTCAACAATGATCGGTTTGTGCTGAGCCAATAATTATAACTAACCGAACCCCTTTTATATAAAGAAACAATTCAACACCACTTAACTGTTTAATAAAGATAAATCTAATGAACATGTTAGATCTCATCTATCATCATGACCAGTGGGGCATGAGGCAGAATCATGCAGGTCGTCGAAATAACAATAGACTCAACGACCCTAACTCATTACTAATGTCAGTGGGGTATTGAGGCAGAATCATGCAGGCCGTAATACAATAATAAGATCATGGGGCTAACATATCTTTCAACCTATCTTAACTTCAATGGTCTCGTGATGTGAACTGTTCATGAAAGCACTCGATATCGGCTAAAACAACTGATTTAGGTATAACGCATAGTTAAAGTCATGCCTTACCTAGGAATAGATCTACTAAATATCGATCCCCACTCCACGGTGCTAACAGTGGGGTGTGAGGTAGAATCACATAGGCCATGATAATGGGCCATGGAACGGTTCTCTCTAGCCAATAGATCTACTCAAGATGCAACATGCCATAACCGCACATTATGCACGATCAAGATTGATGTAAAACAGCCGATAAGACATAACTCATTGTTTAAGGTGTAGATTGGATCAGTTTTAGGTTAGCAAACGATGGTTCAAATAAGATATAAGGCCGATTGTCGGTGTTTCGTACAAGCACCGGCAAGTAAATTTATAGTAATGCGTGTTAGGCTCGGATGGTGCGCTAAAGGACACAAGATTTATACTGGTTCGGGCTGAATATCCCTACCTCCAGTTTGTTGCTGCTCATGTTATTAGCACCGTGAATGGTTCGTAGTAGGGGATACAAACAATCGAGAGAGGGACAGGTCCCAAGTCTCTGATGGAAGGGTCGAAAGGAGGCCAAGAGCTTGGTAGCAGCTTGACGCTCTCTCTCTCTGTGTGTGTGTGTGTCTTGTGTCATTTTTTATCTCTCTTTGTTGGAGGAAGCGCATCCCCTTTTATAGATGAAGGGGTCAGCTTTACAAGGGTGAGGATTTAGGATGCGTACTCCACCTAGCCTTATGGCTCACATCTACCTAGCTCGGTTACCCATTCTGATGGGTGTGAAAGGATGATAAGCACCTACAATACTGTCGATGCCCCTATAGAATGTCAGGATGTTTGTAGAATACTGCCCTACGTAGGGTATGGGCTACAGCACTAGTGGTTTTGACTTATGAACCTTGCCCAGCCTTGCTCCACACACCTTTTGGCTCCTATGAGTCTCTGTCGGAGGGACACGGGGTCGGGGTCTGGAGTAGCGCTGTGGGCAAGGTCCTTTGATTCGGTGGACCCGAGGGGTTGGGAAGCGGGCGCTGCTCCCTTGGGTCCATAACGTGGTGACTGACATGTTCCGTCCTTCATGGAGATCACAAATCCTTTTCTAGAGTGTAGTGGTTGTTGTATATCTTTGTCAGGTTCTGTGTCCTAGAGCTAAAAGCAGGCACCTACAACTCTACAGGGCAAGGAGCACGCACCTGCACTACCTTTTGGGCTCTGCAGGTGCCCGGAAGGGTCTCAAGCACCCGTCTAGTCGCTCCCTAGCAGTACCTTTCCTACCAGGGCACAGGGTATAGTCCTTGAAGCCATGGTTGACCCGAACAGTCTTGTCTTGCTCTATACCCATCATCATGAGGGAACGAGGGAGAAGTTATCAGGTAAGATGAAACCAGTCTTTGGACATCGAATGGGGCAAGGTTCGTCCTCAGGTCATCGGGCGAGACAGAGTCCAGTCCTTATCCCTTAGGCATGATCGAGCCCACCCCCTAGGGGTCGGGCGAGGCAGAGTCTATCCCTCAACCTTCAGGCGAGGCAGAGCTGTCCCGAAGGCGTCAGGGTGAGGCGGAGACTAGCCTTCAACCCTCGGGCGAGGTGGAGCTGTCCTGAAGGTGTTGGGTGGAACGAAGGCTAGCCCTTAGCCCTCGGGCGAGGCGAGGCTAGCCCAAAGATGTCGAGTGAGGCAGAGACTAGCCCTTAGCCCTTGGGTGAGGCGGGGCTGGCCCAAAGGCATCGGGTGCAAGACGAGACCAAACTTCCATCATTCGGGCAAGGAACGTAGCGGCAGTCCTTGTCCGTCTAGAAGTTTTGGAACATTCGATGGTTATTGGTTCCACCTCCTAGGGTACCCTAGTATTAGGTCCCCAACACCGATCTAATTCAATCTCAATCGGGCAGAGTGATATTACTGTAATTAGATAAATAATGAAAGCAATAAGCAATATCGGTAACTTAATGAATCTACCAAAGACTACCATTCTAAGGTAGAGCCGATAACTTGACCTTGATCTAATTCAAGCAGTGGGGTGTGAGGCAGAATCACACAGGCCATACTTGAATTAAACAAGAGTCGATAACTAGCTTATACTAGAGCCGCAGTGGGGGTCAACCGGATCGATGTAGCCATACGAACAGAGGTGTAAACCATGATGGTACTTATAGCCAAGCAGTGGAGGTCGACCGGATCGATGCAGCCATACTCGCTGAAGAACTCGCCGAGATCTACTCTACTCCTACTCCTAAGGGGTGGCCAGAGCCAAAAAAGTAATTGACTTGTATTTTGATTAATTCATTGATGTCTTTGATACAATAGCTGGGGGTTTATATTTATACCCTAGGCTAATAAGAGTCCTAAATAAACATGACTAGATAAAAAGAAATACCAAGATACATGGACTCTAATTTCCCTTATGTAGAATCCTTGCTGATGAAGCTTCCTTATTTGATATGTGTCCTTGTTTCTTTCATCCTAATATGCACCTAGACGTCATGTCTCTCTCAAATTAATTAAATAATATTTCTTGGTCGGCTCATAAATATCCCTTAATTAGGAAACTTTCTTGCTTTTGACATCATCGGCCGATCTCTTTCTTTCCAGGATAAGCTTACCAAATTTTGGTGTAATCACCATGTTTAGGTGGGGTTAGGGTTAGCCATACATAGGCGTATACCTGGGTATCAGGCATATCCACATATGTGTAGATGTCTACTTATTTTAGGTGATTGGATATGGATATATTCAGGTATGTGTCATGGTACATACAGATACACGAATATATGGGGATTACTACTACTACAGCGAAGGGCAACTACTATAATTGCTATTTAATCTAACTATAAAAAGGAAGGCAATCAAACTAGAATTTAAATGGGTACCAAAAATTAGGAAGAATGATATTATTATGTTGGCTTTTATTTTAGAAGATTTATGGTGAAAGAATTACATAATTCAGAATTAAAATGAATGAGTTATAAATTATCTATGTTTATTGACTAAACGCGAATGGAAATGAGCATGGTAATTATTCCTACAATTTTAGCTAATGAAGATGAGTGGCAAACTATCTAGGCAGGATCTAGGATGAATCTAGTTTATTTTAAAAAAATTGGGAATTTTTTTTATAATTAATAAGCTTACCGTTTACTATTCTGTGTACGCTCCCGTGTACCCTTAGCAATTTACCACATCACCGTGGCTGATGCGTGGGTCCCTTGTGGCGACGTGGCTCACAGCCATAGGGCCAAGAGACATGGCTTAGGCCGGGTGCGAGCGCTTCTACTCGTCCTCATCCCCATTCGGTCAACTAGCGAGAGTAGAGAGACAGAGCGTGAGAGAGAGAAGGGCAAGGGAAGGAGAGAAAGAGAGGGAGGGGCAGGAGCTCGCCGGTGGTGGCTGTGTGCTAGCCGAGGGGAAATGGAGCAGGAGCAGCAGTAGGGCAAGAGCACTGGTGGCATGGCGGGAGAGCGAGGTGAAGGAAGCAGATCACGGGGTGGAGCAGCTGTTGCGTGGCGCTCCAGCAGTAGGTAGCGTGGCGGTGGCAAGGGCGGGCTTGAGGCACAAGCAGAGCGGCGGCTCCGATGGAGCTTCATCATGGGACATTGGTGCTGTGGTGGTAGAGGCGCGATGGCCTCACTGTAGACCACACCCATGCATGGTGCGAGCCATAATGGCAGAGCAAAGAGCAGAGGAGAGGGGAAGGAAGAGAAGGAGAATGAAGAGACAGAAAGTTGGAGCAGCCTGACTGGAGGGGAGGGGAAGAGCAGAGCAAGCACGACAACTACTGGCGACCTCCATGCATCGAGCTTGGCGAAGTGCCTCTCAACGGTGGCCTTGGGAGGCCCTTTTATAGCCACGGTGAGGTGGTTCGGCTGGGGTAATATCTCTGGCAATGGAGATATTCTCTGACATTGGTGGCAGGGCGCAGCTCGGCGATAGCTATGACCTCCACCCATCGGCATATGACATCAACAATGGGGGGTGGTTGGTCGGCGGCTGCAGCGACATGTGCACAACGAGTCAGCAAGGATGGGGAGGCAGGGCGACAGCAGGGAACAACCATGCGGCATAACAAAGTCAGTGGCGGCGGTGACTTCCTTACAGTGCATCCACTGACCACTGGAGGAGATGGAGCTGATGGGCGAGCCCTAGTCATCGGTGAGAGGAGGGAAAGGAAGAGGGGAAGGGCTGCTGGGTTGGGTGCGCGATTTGGGAAGGAGGAGAGGAGAGAAGAGAAGGTGGGCTAGGCTGCTATGCCTGCTGGGTTGTGACCATGCTGGGCCGGGTGCCTGATCGGGTTGGCCCATCGTGGGGAGAGGGAGAGGGAAGAGGGGAGAAGAGGAGGGAAGGGAGGCGGGTTGGGCTACATTAGGCTAGGCCCAGGGAAAGGGAGTTCACCGAATATGTTTTCCTATCTTCTAATTTCCTAGGAAATGTATATGTATCTATTTACTTTTGTAAATAATAAATATGTAGAGTTACAATGCATATATATGTAAGTCAAGAAAAGATATGTGATGCATTATTCATGGTGTATCTCTAATTTTCGAGAAAATATGAATTCCTAGTTAGCAAAATATATTTGTATTCGAGAGGTAGCTCTAAATATCTACGGAAATGTAACTATGCCATATTTCCTACCATGTATTATTATATAGTGCTCCAAAAGAAATGTTTTAAATGGTTTGAAAATGGAATTGGAAATTAGGGTGAGTTATATTGGTGCCACAAATAAATTCTAGAAGCAATCATCCACACAAGCAATCAAGCAAGCATTCACACATACACTCAAGCAAACAAGTGCAGGCAATGGAATTAAAATGCGAGGTGATCTTCTATTCCTATGGGTTATTCCTAGCGCTACATCTAAATCCTACGCGACACACAAAATGCATACGGTGGATTTTGATGCAGGGTTTTGGAAATATATATTTTCAAAATGGTTTTGTGGGAAAATAACTAGTCAGGGTTTTAATTTGTTGTAAAGTTTTAAAAGTTCAAATTTTTAGTGAATTTTAATACGATGCAAAAACATGGGTGTTACATGCACTCCCTGGGTTGTGGTTGACACTACCGCTTTAGGAATCCAACTACTAAGTAAAGACATACTCCTACCTTACTAGTATTACTTCATGCATGAAGCCACAGCCGGTGCAGCTACTGTTTGTAGCACAGCCGATCAGGCAAATTCTACTCACATAAAAAATTAATATTTTTAATGTATGGCGTGGGGATGAAGTACTTTTGTCAGCTACTCCCTCCGGTCCACTTTATTAGGCACCCATGGATTTTAGAAAAAGTCCATATTATTATGTGTATCCTAGAAACAAGGCTGCAATTAACTCCGAATGGAAGATGAGCTTGTCTCTGGTTCGTTCCAATTAAAGGCTTGCATGCATACATGCATGGAAGATAGGGAGATGGCTCCAATAGAGGCTTGGACATGATATTTTTAATTAATGCAATTTCACAGTCTTCCTCTGTTCCTCGGTATCTGAAATTTCATCTCGTGTGCCTAGCAAATCGGCCCAGAGGGAGTATGAACAAATGCACTAAATTTGCTACAACTTTCAAATGTGCAGACAACACTATATACTATCCTACGAGATAAATGTACAGCGGGCAGACTTTCTTACATGTGCTAGTAAAAAATGTGAGCAAAAAGAAACGTGCAGATCAAAAAGAGAACCAGAAAACTCCGCATTTCCTGATAATCTGACCGTCTCATCAGCCTGGTCGCCCACCCACCTAATAATCTAAATCTTGTTGTCATTGCCAGTTCCCATGCTAGTTCATAGAGGGTATTTAAAACTCCTACTGTAACCTCTGCTCAGCCACCTTCCCCGCCTCCTCCTCAATCAACGTAAGTCAATCACACCGCGTAGCCTCTCTAGCCCTCAGTCTCACCGCCATCCACACACCGTAGCTCCATCCATGCACACTCCATAGCTCCATCCATGCCACCATGCAAGCCCTCGGTTGGCCTCCTCGCGCTATGCATTGCGTGACATCGATGCTAGCAATCATGGTGGCGAGGCGGCACCCCATGTCGCTATTGCTAGGCTCCCTGATGAGCTGGCCATTGAGATCGTCGGCCACCTCACTGTGACCTCAGAGTGGCTGATGGATGACCTCCATAGCCTACGGGCCACCTGCTCATCCATGCGCTGCATCTGTGGCAACCCCGCTGTGGGTCGGGGCATGGCACTGCACCAGTGCAGACGCGGGCTGGGGTGGGATGATCTCAGCAACTACTACGCCCTCCTTTCTAGCCTGATCCAACTCGGCAACCCAGAGGCTTGCTTCCTCACCAGGATACCAATCGTATTAGGGGAAAACCATAGGCCCCAGCCATGCCTCGACAATCTCACCAGCACCACCGATGGCGGGCACAATCTGGCGGCCTATCTGGTCGCCATATTACTCTATTGGCACAATGGTGATGCCGACAACGATGACACTGTGAGGCAGTACATGAGACGGGATGAGAGCAAGGAAGAATCATGGGCGATGGTGGTGGGCGGCGGTGGCGAACCAATGAGTAGGTGGCTACACAACAATGGGTGTGTGTTGTGCCACTGCGAGAGGATTGCCGAGGTGATCCATGAAATGGGGTCGGGCAAGTTGTCGCTGTCGCCACTAGCATAGGTGCGTGGCGATCTTCCATGCGCAGGTGGTGCTTGCGGTGATGCAGATAGATGGGAAGGAAGGGTTGTGTATTGCAACAAGGATTGTAGGTTTCGCCACGAATTTGAGTTGTTTGCATGGGAATTAGGAATAAGAAACTAGTAATTCACTCTTTACATGTGAAAGTGAATTACTCCCTCCGTCCTGAAATATAGTGTATTCTGGCTTCAGCAGTACTTTTCAGTGAACACACAATGTTTTCCTCTCACTACAAATCAACATAAGCATCATCATAAGCCAAATTTTAGCAAAATGAACAGGGCCAGGCCCTGTTCGTTTCGCTGAAATTTAGCTTATGCTGATTTGTTATGAGAGGGAAACACTGTGCGTTTGTAGAAAAGTCCTGCTGGAGTAGTTCAAGCTCCTCAAATATAGTGTATTCTGCAGCTTTTAATTTTTGGTTGTTTTATTTCAATTTTATTTGTTTCCTTTAGGGATTCAATGAAAGTACTCGTACAAAACTAGTTTCCCTGTATAACGTGAGATGTGTCCGACCCAATCAGATTTATTATGCTTAGACTTTCTTGCATGTGTAGTAAAATGTAAATAGCTATGTGGCTCCTCCTTTAGGCATTAGATCGACATGAGACTTGATTGGAAGAATTCTGTTATGCATGTTTACCATACTATTGATTAGAAAGAGAACCAGAAAGAAACCTGTAGGCAAAACTAACCAATAGGGGCTAGAAACCGGCTACCAAGTGACCAAAGGACCTGATCTACACCATGCTTAATAGAGTTTAACCCACCTAATACAAAGTTGAACAAAAGTAAACACAGACATGCAGAGGGCCAAAAAAGACACCCCTGCCCCTCAATACAGCGACAGCAGCAAAGATCCTAGGCAATTAATATGGGCGTTCTAGTCTTTTTTAACTGTTTTAGTCTCTTTTAGTCATTTAAACCAAACACCCTAGGGTCTTTGCTATTAAACTTTAGTCCTTTGTTCTCTTGTTCTCGGAGTCATTAGCAAAGAAGTAAATAAAGTTCCATTTGATGTCATGTCATGTTGCATTTGATGTATCTTCCATATGTTGGGAGTTGGGAGTTTCTTACGTGTCAGATACATCCAAATGAAAAAAACTATGGAGGATATTGTCAGACACGACCTAATGTACAAAGGTCAGACTTTCTTACTGTGCAATAATATTTCAACACCAATGGCTACTCAACTCTGCATTAGACTAAGGCGACACTTGCTCCTCGCTGCAAGGTTCTTACAAGTTCAACAAAGATTAACAAAGACACCAAGGCAACAAAAAACAAACAGAAACTAAATGACCTAAGCTACACCTTAGTCAATAGAGTTCAACCCACCTAGTACAAAGTACCACCCCACGACCAATGAGCAATGAGATGTTTGCAGTGGTTTGGCGGTGTGGCTTGGCCGCATCACATCAATGCGATGGGCCATGATGCGATGTCCCTACTGCAACAGGCTGCAGACACCACCCACTCATGCTGCATTTGCATAGGAATGCCGAAGCATGCAAGCAGTCACAACAGTCAAGGGGTAGACTAAAGGCTAAAGACTGACGAGTTATAGACTAAAGACTAAAGCAACCATGAAAATAAGACGAGTTGGGTTCAACATAGATCAAAGCCACTCATGACTACTACTACTGAAACTAGGGGTCATTTGGTAGCCGGTTTCTAGCCCCTGTTTATTGGTTTTGCCTGCAGGTTTCTTTCTGGTTCTCTTTCTGATTTGAAGTGTGGTAAACATGCATAATGGAATTCATCCTGATCTAGTCTCGCGTCGATCTAATACCTAACAGAGGAGCCACATAGCTATTCAAATTTTACTACACACACAAGAAAGTCTTAGCATTGTAAATCTAACCAGGCTGGATACATCTCACATTATACAGGGAACCTATTTCATACTACAACTTTCATTGAATCCCTAAAGGAAACAAATATAATTGAAACAAAACAACAGAAAAGCAAAAGCAATAGGAAATCAAAAGCTACAGAATACATTATATTTGAGGACATATTTCAAATGCCAGAATACACTACATTTCATGACGGAGGGAGTAATTCACTCTCGCACGTAAAGAGTGAATTACTAGTCTCCTATTCCAAATTCCCATTCAAAAAATGGATTTCTTGACGAAGCCTATAGTCCTTGTTGTAATACAGAGCCGTTCTTTCCCATGCATCTACAATATTGCCGTAGACTGCCACCTGCGCAAGCAAGATTGATGTGAACATATGCCGATGGCGGCAGCAACAAACATTCCCACGTCATATTGTAGATCACCTTGATGTCCAGGCGGTGGCATAGCACACACCCCTTGTTGCTTAGCCACCTACTCATTGGTCTGCCACCTGCCGCCCATTATTCTACCTTGCCCTCGACCTGTCTCATGTACTGCCTCATAGTGTCACCGTCGTCAGCACCACCATTATGCCTATAGAGCAATAGGGCAACCAGATAGGCCGCTAGATTGTGCCTGCCATCGGCGGCGCTAGCAAGATCATCAAGGCATGGCTAGAGGCTATGTTTTTCCATGAATATGGTTGTATCCAGGTAAGAAGGCAAGCCTCCAGGGTTGCCGGCTTCGGCCAAGCTAGCAAGGAGGGTGTAGTAGTCGATGAGGTCGGCCCCCATCCTTCCGCATCTAAACCGATCCAGTGCTAGACGCCGACCGATGGTGGGGTCACTGTAGATGCGGTGCATGGATGAGTAGGTCACCCTGTAGGCTATGGAGGTCATCCATGGGTGGATCCAAGGTCACAGTGAGGTGGCCTACGTCTCAATTTGCATGTCAATAGGCCACCGTCAGCGACATGATTACCGGTGTGGATGGAGCTATGGCGTGTGGATGGCAGTGAGCCAGAGGGCTAGAGAGGCAAGTGTGGCACGATGTGCATTGATTGTGGGGGAGGCGGCCTGAGCAGGGGTTACAAGTAGGAGTTCTCTAAATACCCCCTTCAAACTAGCGTGGGAACTCACAACAACGACACAGTTCAGATTACTAGGTGGGCAAGCGACTGGGTGCATTGAGTGTACACTATTTCCAATCCTAGGAGTCCCTTAAAAAAGGAGTCAAAACATGAAACAGGGATGCCAACCAACCGTGAAGCCTCCATTGTCGCTTTCGGTGGGAGAGCAACCGTTTGGCTCTCCTCTTTAAAATGACCAGTAGGCTATAGAGAGCACCACTGACTAGGGTATTCTCTCATACATACGTACCATTACACATCACATCACCTCCTCTGATCCTTACTCACCAGCCAATCCCTACTCACTAGCGGTGCGTAGAGCGAGCAATGGGGCACTGGTCATCCAGTAAGTATTCCATCGACTATGAAGACAAGGATGCTGAGGAGGTGAATCAACCGATGCCGAGCCTCGAGCATGAGGAGGAGCCCGCCGACTGATGAGGAGGAGGAGGTGCCAGTAGGTGGTAGACGAGGAGGTGCCGTAGGTTGTCACCGAGACCATTTTGCCAGGGTTTGCCCCAATGCCACACAACGAGAAGCGTAGGCTCAACCTTCCATCCCCCAATATGATCAGTGGAGGACAAGGATGTCTCCTCATCAGAGTAGGACGACGAGGAGGGCGGTGACAACGACTGATGGTGGGGGCAGCGGTGTTGATCAGTTGGTGTAGCTAATTAGAACAGTAGTAGTAGGTCTAGTACTAACTAGTAGTAGTACAATGGCAGGTGCGTTGTAGTGCACTTTTGGTCTATTTTGAATGACCTCATGTACCCTGATAAATAATAGGAATTAGGAATCAATATAATGGCGGTTTTAACTATTTTTGAGTGCTTTTCATGTATTTTGGAATGTGCTTTTGATGAGGGCACACAGGTAATGGCTTTCTTTGAACTATGAACAACATTGCGAATGAAATGAACAAACTGATATAAACATTGAACAAATAATGAATAAATAAGCACACTGCCAATTATAGATTGAGATACATCAGCATTATTGACATTCAGATACATACCACAATTAACTAAGTTCAAACCATCGCCTAACTCATCTTGTTGCCCTTCCTCTTCTGCACCATTTTTTGCATGTCCGGCCTATGGCAAAATGAGGGGGCAGACTGTCCTTTGGTTGTTGATTTTGCATGTCCAAGATAAAAGAGCTGGTCGAACACCTAATATATGGACTGGCCTCATCTAATACAACATGGCCGAACTATGCTTTGGTGGCATAAAAGATTAGGCACCTATTCCTGGGTTGGTTTTGTAGAGCTAGGCATGGCTACATGCATAATAAGAGAGAGCAGTGCTACTAGAAAGATAACATAACATCAAACTAGACTTCATATATATATATATATGTATATATATATATATATATATATATATGTGGAGTACAACAATGATACGAGTTCCGACTACATAACCATGCCTTCATCGACCATAATAAGAGGAGAACGCGCCACACTAGTCATACAACTACTACATAAACATACTAGTTCTAACTATAGATGATTAATATAACTTCATAGTAGTAATGAGCACCAGGCAACATACTCGTCCTAACTACAAATGTTTACATGACTTGATACTACTAATTAATTCAATGAGCGGTGCCATCCATAGCTCTAAGCAAGTCATGCAACAAGGGTACGAACATGCATGATCCAAATCCAACGCCTACAAGTAAACCTACCTAGGTTGAAACTAGCAAACCTCTCCACCATGTCGAACCGGAGGATCACTTCACCCGCTCCTACCATGGGGCTCCGGGAGCCGATCCGGTAAAGGCGAGCTGGACCACGATAGGGCCACCTCTGTAGAGCCCTTGGACATGTCCTCAACGGACAGCGAGTGGGACCATGATGTTGTAGGAGACTCACTCCAATCATGGGGCATCGGGAGTGGATCCAATGACAGCGAGCTCGACCATGACGGTGCCACCAATGATGGCGTGGTGGACCACACCTGGAGCAATGGTGGCGAGTGAACCACTAGTGCTGGTGGCGTCAATGTCATCATTGTGGGTGATGGGGAGACCAATGCCAACCTAGGGGATGATGTGCGGAATGACGATGGTGCCTACGATGATGGTGAGGTGGACCGCACTGGGATCGGTGGTGGCGAGCAAACCACCGATGCTAGTGGCATCAATGTCATCATCATGGGTGACTGGGAGACAAATGGTAGCCTAGGAGATAGCATGCGGGAGCATGATGGGTACCAATAGTTAAGAAGGGTACGAACAGGCATCGAAGTGGGGTACGCCAGCATATTTGAGGAAGCGTGGACTAGAGCCCAACCACTGGTTCCTCAAGGAGGACCTAGAGTGCTTCATGGGGACGTCCTTCATGGGAACCGATGGAGAGGTGGAGGTGGGGACTTTGCGAGGCAGTGCAAGGCCAGGGCTTTTGCGCAATGCATAGGGAGAGTGAAACTAATGGGAGTGAGGCTAGGCTTTATACACATAAGGATATCAGGGCTAGAACAAGCTTCTGACGTGACCGCACGACGTTCATCATTACTAGTACTATCTGAGTAGTGAATATTTTAGATGGTCAGACCTTCTATCATTCGGTGAAGTATACAGTGCAGTCCATTCCAAGTAGTCGTAGGCTCATGGTAGCCGAGGGGTAGCAGCTAGCTAGATATGGCTACATGGTTTCATAGGTTTTGATCGTTTGCACAACCTTGGCTATGTTTGAAGATGCCACTTTAGGTATCCAATACCTTACTACTTCATGCATGTAGCCACATATGGTGCAGCTCCTGTTTGTAGCACAGCCGATCAGGCAAAAGTTCTACTCATAGCTAAGTACAAGGGTTACATGTCTGGCCCATTCAAATTTATGCTGCTCGGACTATCAGGCGAACATACGGTTTACAAGAAATAGATAAACGTAATTTTGTCTAATATCATAGAGGGACATGGTCGAGGAAAAGAGCGAGAAGGTTGGAAAAATGCAAATGGGTGAGGGAAGGGGGGACACTCCTTTCATATAGACCTTGCACAACTAACGAGAGAAAGAGCTTTTGACCATCATGACATGCTTGACACCTGAATGCCTAGGTGTAGTTGTGATAGGTCTTTTCTGTACTTATTTCACTCCAATCCAAGTAGTCATAGTAGTCGAGGGGCAGACTGATTGCTACTCCATGACACATTATTCTATCCTACGAGATCTAATACACAGCAGGCAGACTTTCTTGCATTCGTAGTAAAAGTCTACAGCTATGGCTCCTCCATTCTGCATTAGATCGAGGCGAGCCTTGTTTAGATGAACTCCTTGCTCCATGGTTGTTTCAAGGTCAACAAATTTTGTCAAAGAAACGAGTTGGGCTCAATAGAGATCAAAGGCACTCATGAATGTTTAGCATATTATAAATCATATCAAAGACAACTAGAAAGAAATCTATAGCAAAAAGCAATCAACTAGGGGCTAGAGACTAGCTACAAAATGACCAAAGGACCTGAGCTACACCACTGCTCAATAGAGCTTAACCCACCTAATACAAAGTTCAACAGAAGTTAACACCAACACACAAATAAGAGTTCACATATTTCTAAGGGCGTACCACAGATCAAACCTATTCATGACTACTAATACTACTGATACGTCCCACAGATAAGGTCGAGTCTAGCATGCAAGATCAGCTCCACGTCCACCTTCGCTAAGATGGCGTTGGTGGCTAGCTCTACCTCTCGACTAGATCGGAAATGTCATCGTCCATCGATCCCAGCAGAAAACCCTGCTCCACCACCTAGACATTCACCATTGTGCCAATCTAAAGCTAGGCAGCAGGCAGCACTATGGTATCCCCCTAACAAATGGCTTTGGTCAGCATGACTTGAAGGCAGGCCGACAGAGCTCGAAGGCGCTCCTCTACGGCGACCGCATTGTTCGCTGTTTCCATGGGGAACGCCACAGTCATAGGCAGCTTGCACGCATAGCTACAGGGTCTAGACCCACTGTCCTTAGTTCCACAAGAAGGTTCATCATGTTATGGGCCTGCTCCTTGACCAATGCCCGGTCAGCTCGCACCTAGGAGGCCTCATTCTCAGAAACTTGAAGTGCATCGCGCGCGACGTCCAACTCACCATGTAGCATCTCGGCGTTCAGCCTAGATGATGACAACAACACTTGGACCTTGCAATAATCCTTCAATAATTGATGGTAGTATGCATCATCTGAGTATTCGCGCTCTTTTGATGATTCGCCCACTTCAAAATCAGTGGGCTGTGCGAGGACACATAGGCTTGGCGGCAACGAGCGGCGATGGGACGACTCTTCGACAACACTAGGGGGAAGCCCCACAACTAGGGATGGTGCCGTCATGGAGAAAGCGCTGCACAATCCAAGCCTAAGTTCAAGCCCATATAGGATAAGGGGGAAAGCTATCCGGATTGAGAATGCAAATGACTTATACTGAACTGACCGGCGCAGCATGGCACGAAATCATAGGTGGCTGTCCCCATCGGTGGATGCCTCGTAGGGACGCTTTTCGAGCATGACCACAGACGAAGAACCTAGCTCCAGGGCCAATGAGGCTCGGGATGCTATCACATCGACATGTTCACTTTTGAGAAAGTAGGCACATTCCAAATACTAGTTTAATTAAACAGCATGAACACATACTAGCTAGTGTGAGCATTGCTTGCATATTCTAGTTAATTGAAGACAAACAACATGAACTAGTGTACGGTGATGATCCACCTTTCAAGGGGGAACTAGTGGTGCGTCAGAGACCACATCGACGAGAGGTTAGTCTATTAGAGGAGGATTACCGATGTGGAAGGCATCCGGGGCCTCCTCATCGCCATGATCCTGCATGGACACTCCAATAGCTGTCATCATCAGATCGTCTACCTCCTCCAAGTGGATGGGGATGTTTGACTTGATTGCAGGGTCTAGTCACACCCTAGAATCATCTTCAAGGGGAGGACCCAATGGCTGAAGAACGTACAGATCACCCTCGGTGTCGTCAGTCCCTAGTCCTTCAGATCCTAGATCGCATCCAACAATAAGCACAAATGTTGTGGTTCCGATGGGGTTGGCGGCCTCGACCATGATTTCGACATGTCAGGACGCAGCCGATCGTGAGAAAAAGTTAGCTCTGGCAGATGCTCATTGTTGGGAACATAGAGCCACCTATGCTCCTAATCTAGGTCTATGGCATAGTGGTGGTCAAGGCTCAAGTAGTGCTCCTCCAATCTGGGATGAACTTCAATTGAGGCTGTAACAAAACTGCCCAATTTATAAGAGTACAAGTACAATGACAACCACCAGAGCGGTCACACTTTCATACTTGCACCCATATAAACCCGGTAGTCCATTGAGTACCACGAAGGGTCTCGATTCATTGCCAACATACAACCAAGACCATACATGATTCAACATACAACCACATGTTACATAAAGTTCCCAAATACATTGTCATACATTAAAGGATCATGCCAGGCTTTATAAGTGGATCTAGCTTGACAACATTTTGCGTAGAAGCCACTAATTCAACTATACATTTATAATTCGATCATCAAGTTAATTATAGCTATTCATCACTAGATTAGCAACTAACCTATGCCAAACATGTGGTATATCATTTAATAGCATACAATAGTAACCATAGCTGATGTAAGATTTTCATATCCATCATAACCATCATATTCCATAATCCGTTTACTACGATGTTAGACCTAGTCAAGTTTCTCACTGTCCAAGAGAGACGGTGATTTGAATCGATTCCTACCCAGCTGGGAAATTATTCCAAACACAAACCTAGGTGGACCAGCTCAACAGTCACCTTAGGTCACCTTTGGTACAACTTCAGGTCCACAATTCATGGGTTTGATCAGCACCGCACAATCAGGGATACTATCGGATGCCAGGTCGATCAGGCCCAACCTGCCCTTGGCCTCACATCGGCTCCCCGCACATCCTTACTACCTCCACTATGCGCACTTTGACAGAACAAGGCCTGGCATGAGTTG
Source organism: Miscanthus floridulus (assembly GCF_019320115.1). NCBI lineage: Eukaryota > Viridiplantae > Streptophyta > Magnoliopsida > Poales > Poaceae > Miscanthus > Miscanthus floridulus. Next base: position 77,179,395 of record NC_089585.1, read on the forward strand.
AGCTACTTAGCTTCAAGGTTAGAACGAGTTATCTAACCAGCTAAGTGAGAGGCACGAGTTCAATCTTGATAGGAAGTGCCAATAACTGGTACGATCCTTAATCGACATGGGCAGAATCAACATAGCCAACCTAACACCATTGCATATAAGTTCCCACCCGGTCTCCATTTAACATCAACCCATGGTTATTTTCCACGATAGCAAATATAGCCGACCGTGCTCAGGTATCCACCTATATCTCATAGGTGACAGGAAATCACCTGACTTCTATCGATCTAAGCAGGGCTAAGCATATATTTGATCTTGGACCTACATAAGGTACAAGGTATATTTATGGACAAGGTAGTTCTATCCATAAAGTGTTTTCAATCAACTCTTATAACCTAATGCATCAAACATAAAAGGACTCAAGTGATATTTTGTAAAACATAGGAAACTTAGAATGCTCCAGGGCTTGCCTTTCAGAAAAAAGGTGGGATGATGGTTGGGACACTCAGGAAGCTCATCAGTGGATGGCTCTTCTACTTTGGGAGCTATAGTTTGTGGTGCCTCTTGGTTGTCCTCTTCTTCTCCTTCAAATTCCAATAGCGTCACTTCTTCGGGTGATCCTATATGTATGAGCATGAAATAAGATATCATGGATGCATAGATAGTGATATGGGTGCGATGATATGACAAAATGCTTATGCATAAGTGTTCACAACATTAAAGTATTAAGGTAGTACCCAAACAAATCTTCTTTTATTGAGTAGGTGCATATCTCTTCGCATATAATTTAAAGAACTTTCATAAAAAGTGTTTTTGGGACTGCAAGACAATAGCCACATGTTTTGACCATAACTAGAGTTATACCCAACCAAATACTATGATCTTGGACTTTATGGAAAGCATATGAAATTTCGACAACTTTCATTTAATCATCACAAGATGATTCAATAGCTATCTAGGTCAAACAATTCAATCATCCAGATCTATCCAAAGGACAAGCAAATCTGACGGCAGACTTCTAACAGCTATAACTCTCAAACCATTTAGCCTATTACCATGAAAAGTTTCCACAAGTAAGATAAGTAAGTTATCTACAACTTTATTAATAACAAGTTTCACAGGAAATGTACTTATCATCCTAAATTTATCAATACAACAGAAACTACTCCTGCAACCATTTAGTGGAATAATAAAGCAATAAATAAGTAGTTGCTTATAAATAATCAACTTGAAGCACAACTACCAATATAAACAGATCATATGCATCACAAGGACCATAGAAAACATTAGGTTTATGCCAAACTAATTTATTTATATACCTCTATTAATTTCATTATATAATAAGGTGATTTATGAGATATATGTTTCTAGTATTCACTAAATTCTAAAAAAAATTACAGTAGCATACGCATGACCCCAAAAGCCTATGGTGCAAATTTGATGCCAATTGGATAAGTATAGCCATCTATACAAAAATGACAAGTTGCATTGGTTTATTTTAGCAATAATGGTTTAGCCTATTGAAAAGTGCCAACCAACAGATTTTATATTTTTCTTAGCTTCACCAAAACATAAGAACACTGTACAAAAAATTGCATGAGCCCAAGTTATGTATTTTTGCCTTATTTATTTTCACTAAAAACTAGCATTTACTTAGGATTAAATAATAAGACCATATCCAAAGTATTACCACTTGCAAGTTTAGTATTCTTCCTAGATATAGCATGTCAATACAAACTCAACAAAATTCAAATCACAATTTTTGCACATACCAAACTCAAGTAATGCATTTTCCAAGATAGAAACCATTTAAAAAGCATTTATCTAGCTACATTTTATTCTCCTAGAAAAATAATAGAAACAGTGCATTTCATATTTTATCAAATACTAAACTTCATGAGGAACCCAAAAAATTTGGTTCACCAAAATTGGACACTCCTAGCTTGAGATATGAATTTTTGAAGTTTGCATGTAAACCTAGAAAAACAAATAAAAAAAATCAGAACTTCACCGACTGACAGCTGGGGTCCGCGGTCAACGGGACCCACCCGTCTATGAAACCAGGACATGGGACAATGCTAACCGGAGGCTAGCTCATCGATGGTGAGGCCATCGGTGGTGAGGTCACCACTGTAGCATTCCCCGTGACCCCCCATATCTAGTGGTACCCCTAGTTGGACCGGCGGTGCACTGAAGCACCCTCACCTGCGATGATGGCGGACGACGGAGGCAGCACGGTGGTATGCCGGTGTTCTCTAGCCACGGTGAGCTTAGGCGAGGCGTGCTACTCTATCCTAGGTGACCTAGCGAAGCTACATGATGCAAGCAATGGCTCGAGGCGGCGTAGGTGAGCTTGGCCACGTGCATGGCCATGCTGTAGCGCACAGAGCATGGTGGTGCTCCTATTGTTCTAGCTAGACGGCGGCAAAAGGTGGGTCTCTAGTCATGCTAGTAGTTAGGTCTAGCAGTACTCGACCTAAGACATGAGAGAAAGGAGGGAGACGGTGGACTAGCTCGACAGGTGATGAGCTCGAGTGCCACGGTGGCCATGGCAGATGCGCACAGAGTGGCGACTCGTTGCGGTGCCATCGAGCGGTGGCCTCATCCCTAGATTGGGTCTGAGCATCTAGACCCTAGCATGGTGCTGGACCATGGAAGGTGGCGGCATGTGGTGCGGTGGAACGGTCCGGCCCATGGTGAGCCATGAGCATGGCGGCGCTCCGGTGATGGCGTGGTGGCGGCGAGGGTGAAATACAGGCTTTACTAAGGCGCGACGTGAAGTAGCAGTTGGTCGGGGAGGTAGAGGTGGAGGTGGCGGAGCTATTGGCAAGAGGAATCAGGCTGGTGGAGCTGCAATGGCAGTGAGCGAGCATGGCGGCAGGTGCTGCTGTGGCGACGGTGGCGTGGCTTCGCTCGACAAGTAGAGAAAGCAAGTGAGGGAGGGCAGAGAGGGAGAGAGTGGAGGCGAGCAGCAAAGGCGCATGACTTATCTCCCCATGCTGGCCTGACCGGTCGGGTCGGCACCTGATGTACAGCTGCCACGTGGTGCACCTGGCCTACCCCTAGTCGGCCCTTGACGCCGATCGAAATGGAGTTCAGGCCCTGATGAACACGACTGGCAGCATGATTTAGCGATGACATTACTCTTAATCTGTGGCGAATCAATGCAAGGTGCTTGAACAAAAGTTGTAGAGCTACATGTAATCTACAAACTTGCTTTAACAATCATCTTCTAATTCTCAATAGTTTGTGAGTTACATCATCCCAAAGTTAGGTACTTGAAAACTGAAATCAGCTCCAACACTTAGAAAATTTCACCAAGTGTAAAACAACATTTTCTCACAACTTGTGAGCTATTTTTGAGCATGGTATGCACTGAATTAGACTTTGACCCAAAAATGAAAGTTGTTCCCCTATTTAATTACTACAACTTTGCTTAAGGGTACACAACCATGAAAACACTCTAGACTATAGTTCAACTTTGGTCAAAGTAATAACATGAAAATGACACTTTTAAGAGTAGCAATGACTTAGAGACTAATTTGGTCTATGACATGAATACCAACTTTGTTCCTACCATCATGCTTAACATGTATAAGGTGTTTTTGTGACCCCACACCCAACTCCTACCATTGTCACTCATGATCACAAGCATAAACATGTTGTAACATAAAATAACAAAGGCATGTTTCATAAGTTTCATGAGTATGTTTCATATGGAAATGCTCAATTATGAATGAATGATGCTCATGCTCATGCTATGCAAGTGCAAAAGTGCCAGCCTAACACCTAGGGTGTTACAACCCTCCCCCTTATAGGAATCTCGTCCCGAGATTCGAAAGACCCACCATTTTTCGTAAAAAGCATAGTAGACCCACTACAAGAAATTCTTCTTTTTATGACAAAATCCCTCATGACGAGGCCTGTTTTTGTCATATAATGTAACATAATATGATGAAAAGTTATGTGTCATCATAAAATTATGAGACCCAAAAGTATTTATGATGACATCGTTTCTTGTGTCACATAAAGGTAGCAAGTTTCATCACAAATTGTCAAGCGGTAGGAGTCGGTTGACGGTTGTGAATTTTTGACGATTTAGACAGTTTTTATATGATGACAGTAGACCAGTCACTGAATGTTTTATCAAATATGATGACCCCCAATGTCATAAAATACCCCAGTACTGAGGTGGAGCCTTGACCCATGACAGTTGGGCTCGGAGCTTGGCCTAGGCCCATGTAAAAATGTAGAGGGGGCCCAGGTGGAAGGAGGCAGGTCCGAGCCTAAAATAGAAGGCCCGAGAGATGTCTTTTTTTTCTTTCTTTTTTTTAATTTATAAATCACTTGTTCATCATGAACAAGAACTGATTTCTCTTTTTAATTTCTGGTTAAAACTTGTAACTAGTCTTTCTCCCACATATTAACTCCAAATGTGATGATTTTTTCCTAATTTTTTCTAAAATCATTATCTATCAAGTTAATGTATTGATTTTGGTCATCTTTTCATGTGACAAAGTTTGACCAATTCAAATTTTAAATTTAAAAAAAAATAATGACTTCAAACTAGATTTTGAAACTCGAAATGATTTCAAATGAAAAAGTCATAAACATAAAGGTTGTATAATTCATCAAGATCTACACTTTTTATTTTGGTCATTTTTTCATCCGATAAAGTTATAGTAACGCTGTTCACAAATTTTACACATCTCTCTCATAGTTTATGAAACTAGTGAATAACGTTACTATCACTTTGTCAAATGAACAAATGACCAAAATGAAGTTTGTAGATCTCAATGAGCTTTACAATCTTCTTGTTGATGACTTTTTCATTTCAAATTACTTAGTACCCTAAAATTATGTTCGAAATTCTAATTTTTTGAAATTTAAAATTCAAACTGTTCAAACAAAGTCATATGAAAAAATAACCAAAACAAAGAAGGGAGATCTTGATGAGTTGTACAAACTTGGTATTCATAACTTTTCTAGTTGAGACCATCTAGGGTTTCGACAACTGGTTTGGGGCTGTCAAAATTTAAAAATCCAAAATTTGAATCATTCAAACTTTGTCAAATGAAAAGTTGACCAAAACAACAAATGTAGATCTTGATGAGCTTAACAAACTTGGTATTCATGACTTTTCTATTTGAAACCATTTAGAGTTTCAAAAATTGGTGTCAAAGTGTCATTTTTTTTAAATTTAAAATTTGACTTGGTCAAACTTTGTCAAACGAGACACTAAATGACCTCAGATGAAAAACTTTTGAATACAAAGGTGTTAGAACTCATCAATATATACAACTGTTATATAGGTCATTTTCCATTTGAGAAAGTGTTAGTAAACACTAGTTACAAAATCATGAATCTCACATAGAGTTTATGAAACTATACGAGAGACTTGTCAATTTAGAACTAAACTTTCCTAACACTTTCTCAAATGCAAAAATAACCTATATAACAATTGTATATCTTGATGAGTTATATAAACTTGGTATTCATGACATTTCTAGTTGAGACCATCTAGGGTTTTCGAAAACTGGTTTGGAGCAGTCACAATTTAAAAATCCAAAATTTGAATCATTCAAACTTTGTCAAATAAAAAGTTGACCAAAACAACAAATGTAGATCTTGATGAGCTTAACAAACTTGGTATTCATGACTTTTCTATTTGAAACCATTTAGAGTTTCAAAAACTGGTGTCAAAGTGTCATTTTTTTTAAATTTAAAATTTGACTTGGTCAAACTTTGTCAAACGAGACACTAAATGACCTCAGATGAAAAACTTTTGAATACAAAGGTGTTAGAACTCATCAAGGTCTACAATTGTTATATAGGTAATTTTTCCATTTGAGAAAGTGTTAGTAAACAGTAGAGTTTCAAAGTGTCATTTGTGAACAATTGTTATATTGTTGACATATTTTTTATTTGAAATTTGTTATTATCCTATAATTTTTGTATTTACAACTTTTTCATTTGTATTCATTTGGTACTCAATATATTTATATAACATATCTACTTTGAAAATAGAAAAATAAAAAAACAAATGAATATTGGGCCACGTAGGGCTCCAGAATAAGCATTACATTTAGCCCAAACCCAACCCTCCCACGTGCTTGGCCATTAGATCAAAACGGACGGCCAAGATACATCAGGTCCCAAATAAAAACACTCCAGAAACCCTACCCATCCCTCCCCTGTATCCACTCCCTACATCACGGCACCCTACTCCTGCGCCTCCACTTCCTCCGACTGTCCCCAATCAGCAAACCCTACCACACCTCGATCCAACATCCCACTAGCGCCGCCACCTGCATCTCATGGCTGCCTACGAGCTACACCGCCACGGCCCAGATCCTCAGCATAACCCCTCTCCTGTGAGCAGCCAAGGGCGGCATGGAGGAGGGCGCCCGGCCTCGTTCTAGCCATCGGCTGCATGGAGGAGGACGTTTGGCCTCGATCCGGTTATGGGTGGCGCGGAGGAGCATGTGCGTGAGGTCCTAGGGAAGCCTCCCCACCGAGTAGCCTAGCCCCAACACCGGCTCCTCTTTCTCATCCTCACTGTGCAGGAGCAACGAGATCCATGGCGCGTGCGTCCTGGGAGCAAGAAGCGACAACGATGGCTGGTTTGCAGCAGCACCCCAGTGACCACCGACGTCCGCGCTCGCCCACGTCCTACCGCAATTGGGTGGGGCGGACCCCTGCAGTCTTTCTGCTGCTCCACCCCTTCCGAGACGATGGCGTACGGGCGTATCTTCCTCGGCCGCTCCCAGGTGACGGAGTTCGGGCGCAACTTCCTCGGCAGCTCCGCCGCTGCCTTGCGACGGTGACGGTTGCGCTGCACGGCGGCTGGCGGCTCTCCTACCAGTCTCTATTCCTCTCAGCCCCAGATCCTGGCGCTGGGGCCTTCCATGCTTCTAGGTGCGTGCAGCTGTACTGCAACCCTTTTCATTAATGTGCCGTGTCAATACCAATTCTATATAGGTTAGTAAAGCTCATTTGAAAAAGATCCTGTACTTGGCTCCTGTAAATTAGAGTGATTCTATTTAATTTCTTCAACATTCAATGACGTGCGGCAGCAGTTTCTGATAACCATTGTTCATAAGATTCATACACTGGAGATTCCTGGGATGATGCCTTCCACCGGACAGAGATTCATACATAGAGATTCCTGGGTACTTCCCTAATAGGTCATTTCCACATCACGGGGATATGCATCCTTAACTGAACACCATAATCTCATTGTTTCCTCTGCTCTGGCCTGAACCAAACTGCAAACACCAGATGTGTCCATCCATTCTTCTCAGTCAAGTACCCCATTGCACAAGCTTTGATTTCAAAAAGACCTCGCCACAATTAATTAGTCCCTCACACAATGCTTGCTATATTTCAGGTTAATCTAAGGCATGCATAGGCTACATGGTCTGTCTAGATAATTGTTCCATAATCCACAGCGATAGCAGTGACTCCTCTTACAAGGTTATTTTGTTGACTCATGATTCGTTCATAATATCTTCCGCACCATTTATCAAAACAAGCCTCCATGTCTTGCCTTCTACAAATTCCCCTTTGCATTTTTAAACAGCTTTTGCATAGTACACAACAGCCAATTGCTCTAGGTGAAATGTGGAGATATGTGTGAGGGAACGTACTTCTCACGTACACTGATGTTGACAAAAAATAAAGGTCTCTATAGATCCCGCTTTTGTATCATGCCTGTTACATAAGAAAAAATTTCCATCTGTTGCCGCTGTTGTATTATGCCTGCTAACTAAACACTTTGCATTTCCATGCTTGCCCACTATGTATTACGCCGCTGCATCTTTTAGTGGTTTATAACAGATTCATTGTCACCCTATTACGTTTGTGAATTATCCTAACCACCCTACTAAATGGCTCACTGCTTATATGATAACACTTCACTATGACAAAGCCTATTTTTGCTGCAATAGGTACACTAACTACTAAATGTTGATATAATGTTACATGCTACATACATCAAAATCTTCCTTATATTGTCCTTCAATTTGCAAATATATGTATCCATCGATTTTTCGTCAACTAAACTACATACTTCAAAATCTTCCTGCACAGTTCCAGCTCTTTAGTGATGTCTTCTTCCTCAACCTACTCATCAGTTTGATGGAACATATCGCTCGACAGGTGCACAACTTCGCCAAACATTGAAAGTTCTTTCACCCATGCTGAAATGAGTATCCATGTCCAACTGAGACAGCCCTGTACTATGCTAACATTATCCTACGACGGGCTCAAATGATGACCCATATATGTAACTAATGTTACTGATCTTTTTGTTTCATGTGTATAATATGATGTGCTATAATTCCGCCTTGCTGGCCTGTGCGAAGCACGGGGGTACCTGCTAGTTTCTTTCATATTTAGTGAAGTAATTTTTCTAACCAATATAGGGAAACCATTTAGGTGAACTTTGCAAGGAACAATAGAAAGAAAGAAATGATTCTAGAATGAATCAAGCAAGTGGTGTCACCATGACTTTCTATCTTTGCATTATTTAGTTGGGTGTAACTTTGCAGCTTCAAAGATTTCCCTACTGAGTACTTCTATTATGTCAATCACAATTGCCTACTGATGTCCATTGTCCCTGTACTTGCATTTATCTTTCTGTTTTAATATAAATTGTGTGGTTTTAATGGTTACTTTATGGATCTAGTTATTTCCTCAAATTTCATTACATCTGTTATTTTACATTTTCCTTCATTTGTCTTACTGCTTTACTATAAATTTATGTGGTAATAGATGTGTATATTGATTAAGGTCTATTCCCAAATTCTATTACAGCTGGAATTAGCTCGTAAGTCACCAAGTCTGCTAAATTTGTGTGGTAACAGATGTCTAGTGTCATGTTGAATATTGTTGGTTTTTTCTGCTTGTAGTGACAGGCTCTGCTTGTTATGTAGAAATGCAAATAAATTGATTGATAATACCATTGAAGGATATGCTACTTTGGCCATGATAATTTGCCTCTTGCTCGAATGATGCAAAGAATTGTTTCTTTACAATATAATAGTATTGTGTGTTTCTACAACTTATTGCTTAGCCAAACAGGATAAAAAGTCGTATGACATACCTGCATGTTTTGATCTGTCCTGTGATTTATTTAGTGAAATTTGCTAACCAATATTCACTTAATTTTTTTTATCTAGATCATTCAAACACAATTGAATATGCCAACTAATTGGAAAGTGTGATTCTTTTAGTTAGCATTTGCATAGTACATTTTTCCTCTTCATTGTTTCTTTTTAGATAACAGATAGGGTCATGGGCGTTGTTTGCTGGGCTATTGGCTGGAACTTGGCGCTAGCTGTTGGCTACTGGCTGGAACTTGTTTGGTGCAAGAACTTGGCTCTAGGTGCTGGTTGGAACTTGATGCTAGCTGCTAGAATTTGTTTAGTTGGCTGGATCATTTTGTGTTCATGTTTTTGTTGTAATTTTGTATGGAAACATGTATTCTGGAACATGCGCCTTTGTATGGTCGTTATGATATTATGGAATTGGTTATATGGTTTATTATTGTTTCAATTGGGTCAGCCCATAATATGGGCCTAGGCTGGAAATGTTGGGCTCACAATATTTGACGTTACCCTATTGTCATAATAACCTGTCCTCCCACGTACCATTTGTGATGGTTCGTACATTATGTGATGTGTTGACTAAACAATATGTGACAGTTATAGTCGTCATAAAAGGTAACAATAGGTGATGATAGAACGTTACCATCACAAAAGGTCTTGACATTTTGTGATGGTGGCCCATAAAATTGTCACGAGGTACATTATGTGACGGTCGTTATATGACGATCGGCATGACGCAGCTTTTTTGTCATAAAGTACTTTTTATGACAATTTCTGTACTTTACATGACAATTCCGGTTTGTCATACAAGCCCTAATTTTTTGTAGTGACCTCATGTAAATAGTCCTCTCATTCCCATGTGGCATCTTGTTCACTGTGGTTGTTCCACAACACTTTGTAGAATTTAATGACCTTGCTCCTCGCGACTCTTTCTATTTCTTCCAAAACTCAGATTGGTTTTTCTTCATAAGTCTAATCCGATTGGATCTTGACATTGGCGGGTTCAATGGCTTCATCAGGTATGCGAAGGCACTTCTTAAGTTGGGAAACATGGAAGACATTGAATATGGTACTCATTTCTGGTGGAAGTTGCAACTTGTAGGCTACCTTCCCTTTCTGTTCAATGATCTTATATGGTCCCACATATCTAGGTGCAAGTTTCCTTTTTACCCCAAATCTCTACACACCCTTCATGGGTGAAACTTTTAAGTATACATATTCTCCCACTTCAAAGGTCAGTGGCCTTCTTCTTTTATCGGCATAACTATTTTGCCTGGACTGAGCGGCTTTCATGTGTTGTTAGACAATATGTACCTGCTCTTTGGCTTCTTTAACAAAATCAATGCCATAGTACCTCCTTTCTCTGGGTTCAACCCAATTCAAAGGAGTTCTACATTTTTGACCATACAAAGCCTGAAAAGGAGCCATCTTGATGCTCTCTTGATAACCATTGTTGTAGGAAAATTTAGCTAAGGGTAGCCATTTTTCCCATGAACCCTTCGAAGAGATGACACAAGCTCTTAACATTCTTCTAAAATTTGATTTACTCGCTTAGTCTGTCTAGAGGTTTGAGGGTGGTATGCTGAACTTCTAACTAGTTTAGTTCCCAAGGCCTTATACAAGTGTTCCCAAAAATGAGCTACAAACTATGGCCCTCTATCTAAAATTATGGTTCTTGGTACACCATGTAACCTCACGATCTGGGAGACATAAATCTTGGTATACTTTCCAGCATGGTACTATGTGTTGACTGGTACAAAATGTGCCGACTTGGTGAGGTGATAACAATTACCCATATAGAATCATGACCTTGTTGCGTATGAGGAAGGCCTGTAATAAAGTCCATGTTTATTTCTTCCCATTTCTGGCCTAGAATGGCTAACAGTTGTAGTGGTCCACCAGGTTTTAGATGGTCTGCTTTACACGGCTATAGATATCACACCTAGCAACGTAGGTTGTGATTTCTTTCATCTTTGTCCACCAAAAATGAGTTTTCAAATCTTGGTACATCTTGCTACTACCCGGATGGATGGATAGCTTAGAGGAATGAGCTTCGTTTAGGATTTGATTTCTAAGTTCACAGTCCTTTGGTACCACTAGTCAGTCCTCAAACCATAGCACACCTCTTTCATCTAACCAAAAATGCTTGGTCTCCTATTCCTTCATCTTCCTCTTTATGTAAAACACACCTGCATCTATCTTCTGTAGTTCTATGATTTTGCTCTCAAGTGAGCAACTGACAGTGATGTTGTGTAACACAACAGGATGCAATAGGTTAAATCCATCTTCCAACAAAGCTTCTAAGGTATTATAATGAGATTTTTGACTAAGTGCATCTGCTATAACATTGGCTTTTCTAGGATGATAGTGCACTTCCAAATTATAGTCTTTGATTAGCTCTAACCATCTTCGCTGCCTCATGTTCAACTTAGATTGAGTGAAAATATATTTGAGACTTTTGTGATCAGTGTATATGTGAAATATGTTTCCCAACAAATAATGTCTCCAAATCTTCAAGACATACACAATGCCTGCTAGCTCTAAATCATGTGTAGGATAGTTGACTTCATGCTTTCTCAACTGACGAGAAACATAAGCAATAACCCTACCTTCTTTCATAAGCACACAACCTAAACATGTACTCGAGGCATCACAAAACACATCAAAAGGCTTCTCAATGTCTGGTTGTGCTAAAATAGGAGTAGTGGTTAGCAAGGTTCACAGAGTGTGAAAAGCAGCCTCACACTCTGGAGTCTAATTAAATTTCTCATCCTGCTATAACAACCTCATCATAGGCTTAGCTATCTTCGAGAAATCTAGAATGAAACAACGATAGTAGCCTGCTAGCCCTAGAAAACTCCAAACTTCATGAACCAAAGTTGGGGCCTTCCAATCCATGACCTCTTACACTTTAGATGGATCTACTAAAATCCCACTTTTCGATAATACATGTCCTAAGAAGGGTACCTTCTGTAACTAGAATTCACACTTGCTAAACTTTGCATACAATTTGTGCTCTCAAAGTCTAGACAAGACAGTTCTCAGATGTTCTGCATGATCAACCTCATTCTCTGAGTAAATTAGGATGTCATCGATAAACACAACCACAAACTTATCAAGTTTAGGCATGAACACCGAATTCATCAAGTACATAAAGTAGGCAGGAGCATTTGTCAATCCAAAGGACATGACCAAATACTCATATAAGTCATACCTAGTGGAGAGAAAGTTTTAGGTATATCTTCTGGTCTAATCTTAATCTGGTGATAGCCTGATCTCAGGTCAATCTTGGTGAATACTTTTGCTTTTGCCAATTGATCAAACAAAATATCAATACGAGGCAAAGGGTACTTGTTGTTGATAGTTACGACATTGAGCGGTCTATAGTCCACACACATCCACAAAGATTTGTCCTTCTTCTTAACAAATAAAGTTAGACAACCCTAGGGAGATGAACTAGGTCAAATGAGACCTTTGTCCAAAAGTTCCTAGAGCTGAATTTTAAGTTGGGCTAACTCATTGGGTGGCATCCTATAAGGTCTTCTTGAGATAGGTGCTATACCTGGCACTAACTTAATCTTAAACTCAACATCCCTATCTAGAGGTAAACCAGGAAACTCATCTAGAACTTCACAAACTACCAGAATGTCACCTAGAGTAGTGGCTTGGATAGCACATGATAAGTTTGGAAGGTCAAAACTTCTGGGAAGTGGCGCTAGAAAAGCACCATCCCCATTAGGTTCCTTCAACATGATGGTTCGAGTGGATGTGTCGATATGAACTCCATGCCCATTCATCCATTTCATGCCCAAAATCACATCAATGGCTAGCCCTGGCAATACTATAAGATCCATAGTGTACTCCCGCTCTTGTATGGAGATGAGTACATCTCTGACTATTTGGTTTGTAGAAATAGTAGCCCTAGCCAAACCTATACTATAACCACCCTTGTCTACCTCAATTATTTTTTGAGCATGCTTAGAAGCAAATGCCTGACTCATAAATGAATGCGAAGCTCTAGAATCGAATAAAACAATTGCGGGGTGCTTGTTTACAAGGAACATACCAGCAGTCACAACTTCCCTTGCGAGAATCTCCTCCACGATCATGTAGTACACGTACCTAGGATGTGCTTTTGGGTTGGCCTACTTCTAATTTCCTAGGTTTTGATTTCCAGTTCTCTTGGGATAGGGGCATTCTTTGGCCCAGTGGCCCATCTAGTTACAATTGAAACACGGCTGGTTATTTCTTGGCCCAGCTAAGCTTCCTTGACCTAGATTACTGTAGACAGAATATCATCGGTAGTCCTCCAAGGGGTATCCCATGAAGGTAGATTGATCGGTAGGGAAGCGTGAGATCAAGAACAAGAAGGCAACAGAGACATGAGTTAGACAGGTTCAGGTCATCAGTATGACATAATACCCTACTCCTATGGTCTGTTGGTTTGTATTAGCTATTGTATGATATTGCGTGACTGCAGATGTATGTATCTTGTCCACTAGGGGACCCCTGCCTCTCCTTATATACTTAGGAGGGGTAGGGTTACAAGGAAAGTATCCTATTTGGTACTATACAATAGCTTGTGGTGCACGCCAAGCAGCGCCCTGCACGCCTTGATCTTGTGGGTTAGGCCACCTCTGATGGTGCGGACCCATGTCTTGTCTTGAGGATACCAGGGGCCATACCCCCATAGCTAGTCCCCGAGCCTAACAGTAGGTGACATAGTCACGTGGTACCAGGGTTAGAAAGTAGAAGACCAGCCAAGCAGGTAGCTAGTCCCTGGGCGTAGCCTTGAGATGAGAAAAGCGCACATTCACCTGCAAGGTGAAGTGTGCCCACTTAGTCCCTGAGCCTAACAGTAGGTGATGTAGTCACGTGGTGCCAAGGTCAAAAAGTAGAAGACCAGCCGAGCAGGTAGCCAGTCCTCGGGCATAGCCTCGAGATGAGAAAAGCGCACATTCATTGCAAGGTGAAGTGTGCCCACTTAGTCCCCGAGCCTGCTGGAAGATGAAGAATGAATCTTGTAGTAGGGTCAAAGAAAAAGAAGTCTGAAAGCTTGTCGACATCATCTGACATGCGCGTATTAAGACCCCAGACATGCTGCCCAAGATCAGCACCCTGATCTGAATAGCATGGAGCAGCTTGATAACACACTGATGAGACGTAGCAAGATCCAACCACCAAGGGAGCACCGAGGAGTCCCTAGTGTCGTTGGTGATGTCCGAGCATTGAGGAGCGAGGAGTCCCCTAGTGTTGCTGGTGATGACCAAGCACCAAGGAGTCCTCGGCGTTGCTAGCGATGACCAAGCACCGAGGAGCAAGGAGTCCCTGGCGTCGCTAGTGATGTTCGAGCACCGAGGAGCGAGGAGTCCTCGACGTCGCTGGTGATGACTGAGCACCGAGCAGCGAGGAGTCCCCGGCATCACTAGGTGATGTCCAAGCACCGAGGAGCGAGAAGTCCCCAGCGTCGCTGGTGATGTCTGAGCATCCGAGGAGCGAGGAGTCCCCAGCAGTCGCTGGCGATGTCCGAGCACCGAGGAGTCCCCAATGTAGCTGGCAATGTCGGAGCACTGAGGAGTCCTCAACATAGGTGGCGATGTCGGAGCACCGAGGAGTCCCCGGCATAGGCGACGATGTCTGAGCACTAAGGAGTCCCCAACGTAGCTGACGATGTCGAAGCACCAAGGAGTCCTTGGCGTAGGTGGCGATGTTCGAGCACCGAGGAGTCATTGGCGTTGGCGACGATGTCCGAGCACCAAGGAGTCCCTGGCAGTAGGCGGCGATGTTCGAGCACCAAGGAGTCCCTGACGTAGCTGACAATGTCGGAGCACCGAGGAGTCCCCAGCATTGGAGGCCATGTCCGAGCACTGAGGAGTCCCTAGCATAGGCGGCGATGTTCGAGCACCGAGGGGTCCCCTAGCATAGCTAGCGACGTCCAAGCAGCGAGGAGTCCCTGGCGTAGCTGGCGATGTCCACGCCCTAAGTCCCCAGTGTAGGCGGCAATGTCCGTGCACCGAGGAGTCCTGATGTAGGCGGTGATGTCCAAGCACTAAGGAGTCCACGATGTAGCTGATGATGTCGGAGCACCGAGGAGTCCCCGGCGTAGGTGGCAATGTCCGAGCACCAAGGAGTCATCGATGCCGCTGGTGACGTCCGAGCACCGAGGAATCCCCGACATAGCTAGAGATGTTCACAAGGTGAAGTGTGCCCACTTAGTCCTCGAGCACGAAGAATCCGAGGGCCGAGGAGTAACCAACATAGCTAGCGATGAAGCATGAGCGACGAACAGTCTGGTCAACTGGTCGGCGATGAAGTGAACATTAAGTAGAAGCGACCGGCGAATAGTTCGATCAACTGGTCAGTGACAAAGTCTATGGACCTAGTGGTCCAACCAGTTGATCGGTGGAGAAGCCTGAGCACCAGGTGGTTCGATGATCATGCAATACAAATATGTAGAACGGGTAGTACATGATGTAAAAATATATGAACTCCAGAGAAAAATCAGCAATGGCGATGAAATAGCATATGTAGCTCGATGATCAGTTGGTGTGAAGATGTAATTATATTTAATATAAACCGCTCGACCAGTTAGTGTGTAGCTGAGTCTCCAGCCCTAGCTAGCCCATAGGCCATAACGTTGAGCGCGGAGCCCGTGCACATGTAGGAGGAATAGGTGTGACCAAGGAGCTACTGCCGACCACCCATAACATAGAGCGTGGAGCCCATAGCACGTGTAGGGAGGAGCCGGAGATAGGGCCGTCTCTGGAGGCTTCTGAGCATCAACGCGACTGTTCGGGGTTCGAAAAATCATTTGGAGAGCAAACATGGAGAAAACTATTCGGAGAAACATTATGGTGATATACGAAGATTGGAGAATATTTAGGAAAATATTAAAGCATGACTTAGCTTTAGGCAGAACATCTGGTTGGTGACGTTTGGTGTTATCTAGTCGGCGTTGACGGCGAGCACCTAGCGGGCGGTGAGTTGTTGGTGAAGATGACCTCAGAGGTGGTTTCGAGATCAGATTTGCTGTCACGAGGCTGGTGTAGCCAGCGATGAATTGTCATTATGGACCGACATGGATCTCCACGAGATTGACGACGAGAATGCATTGTTGATTTGTGGTCCATCTAGCTCGCCATGGATCAAGCGCACACCCCTACCTAGCGCGCTAACTGTCAACAGAATATCATCGACAGTCCTCCGAGGGGTATCCCACAAAGGTAGATTGATTGGCAGGGAAGCATGAGATCAAGAACAAGAAGGCAATAGAGACATGAGTTAGACAGGTTCAGGCCATCAGTATGATGTAATACCCTACTCCTGTGGTCTGTTGGATTGTATTAGCTATCAGTATGATATTGCGTGACTGCAGATGTACATATCTTGTCCGCTAGGGGACCCCTGCCTCTCCTTATATACTCTAGAGGGGTAAGGTTATAAGGAAAGTATCATATTTGGTACTATACAATAGCTTGCGGTGCACGCCGAGCAGCGCCGTGCATGCCTTGATCTTGTGGGCTGGGCCACCTCTAATGGTGCAGCCCATGTCTTGTCTTGAGGATACCGGGGGCCATACTCCCACAATTACCCTTAGGCTAGGCAATAGTGAATGCCTTGCAAAATACTTTCTATGGTCTATTATGCTGATTGCCCTTCTAGGGAGGCCCTAATTTCGGTGTCGGGGGAGGCCCACTAGAGCTCTGGACTGAGAAGAACCTGAGACACCTGCCTCAGCTACCCTTTTGCGCCCTTTTGCTATTGCATGAAGGTTACTCTAGTTTTCCTAGGTCAAAGCATCACTAACAAAGTCATTATATGTAGTACATTTGGAGTTAGCCACTATTTTCATGAGCTTTGTGCTAAGGCCTCTCTTAAAACTTTCAATCTTTCTTGCCTTCGTATTTACAAAGTCAGGGGCATAGCGAGACAAGTTATTGAAAGCATGCATATATTCTATGAGAGCCTTGGTCCCTTGAGTGAGCTTCATGAATTCAGTTGCCTTCATGCACATCAGCCCTGGGGGAATGTGATGTCCCCTGAAGGCTGCTTTGAATTGTTCCCAAGTCACATTTGCCCTAGCAGGTAAGGTAGACAAGTAATGAGTCCACCATATACCTACAGGCCCCTGGAGCTGATGTGATGCATACTCAGCCTTCATTATCTCTGTGACCCTTAGTAGATGAAACTTCTGCTCAATGGTATTCAGCCACTCGTTAGTTTGGAGTAGTTCCTCTGCCTCTTTGCAAAATAGGAGGCTTAGTATCTAGAAAATCCTTGAAAGTGCTATATTGATTGGGCTCCAGCCCTTGGTTCTGTTGGCGGAAACGAGCCATATTCTACGTAATGAGGCATAGTGTCTCCTCCATGGTTCGCTAGCTCCCCAAGAACTACATGAAAAACACATTCACTGTGGGTGGCGGTGGTGGTGGAAGGTCATCATTGTCACCACCCTAACTGGTGCCAGCCCGGTACGAGTGTGAGTCATCTGCAAAATTGCAACAAGTGATTATTGGAGGATGTCAAGAATTGTAGATGAATATGTAATCATGTCAAACTGAATTTATTGGAGAGAATTTAAATTCATACAATAAAATAGAGGCACAATAATTCATTCTTGCAATATAACACCACCAACTGGTTACTTATCGCCCTCGCAACGCGTCAACATGCATGTCATATTTTCACCAGTAAAAAGAAACTAGAACTTCATTTAAGTTTGAACCCAATGAACCAACATGCAAGGTTCCAATATTACATCCCGGTTACATCATGAACACTGAAATTTTGACTACATGTCCATTACAAATAGATAGCAAAGGATAACATCTAGTGCATTGAGCTAGTCACTATAGCTAAGCTATGGCTCAGAGTGGTCACTATTGACATCGGACACACCGTCACCCTGGTAATCCTCCCATAGCTCAACCTCCTCCTCAATGTCCTCCATGCCATCATCATCGGCAACCAATACATTTGGGTCTTCTTCCTCTACAAATGCTTGAGGAGGAATAGGATTAATGATGTTGTTGAGGCGATGAACATCATGCTGAAGTGCTGTAATGGCATCTTACTGATCTTGAATCTATTGCCAATAGTCTGCCTCTCTCTAACGGTAGTCATTCTATAGCCGTCTAGCTAGAACCATGCTCCTAGTATTAGCCTCCTCTCTAGCCTCTACCATGCGGTATGCCTCATCTCTTTGTTAGATGGCCCATATCCTCTGAACATGCGTGGTCCTGCACCTCTACCTATGCTGCATTCCTATCAATGACAGCATTCTCCATCTGAGTCTAAAGAGCTCCCAATGCTATAATAGCAGTATCTGAATCCTACTGAGCCTCTCTAGCTACTCTCTGGTGCATGCGCACATGCCCTCATAGTCAGCAGTTGCGTGGCTTGAGCTCGTTGGAGCTCTAGCATATAACTCGTGTAAATGTCCTAGCGAGCATAGAACATCTTTAAGATAGCGAACATTGCACTCATGGCAGCACTAGAGCTTCCTACTCTCTCATCACGGTCTCTTACTAAGGCATTACCGCTTGGCTATGTCCAAGCAGTTACTGATAGATCCACCTGGGAAAAGGTCCTAGCTCGACCGTTGATGAGTTCATCACCAAACTCCTGATAGATCTCACTCAGTGTCTCAAAAGCTACCACTTGGGCACCTTCCCAAGGAGACTATCCATTTGACTCAATGCTCTAGCCTTGCCATTGTGGATTGTCTGCATGGGTTGGAATGGTCACCCACATATCATACCATGGTTGTCCCTCAGCTACCATTTCCCTCCAAAAGTAGCAGGGTGGCACTGTGTACCCAACCGAGTTTAGCACCCTCCATAGCAAGGTAGGAGTGCCAAACATAGCCAGGGACGTGTCACTACGAGGCGGGGCTCCTGGTGCTGCCATCTATAGCAAATTGTGCAACCCTTTGTGAGAGGATATCATACATGAGTAGAATTTTTATAAATGGGATAAGTGGCTATAAGGGAGGGAGTAATGCAAAATGTGAATGTATGAGTGAACATGATGCATGCATGTTTCGTACGTCCTCATGAATCTGATGAAAAATTTAAAATTCTAATGACATACACTGGTGGCATACATACTGTTCTCTCAATATACGTAACTAAGCGAGCTACACGTTTCGCTATAGTGTACCTACACAAGAATTTTATTTCAGCCCAACCCAACAATTACATATATTGAAATGTAAATCTAGGCTCTAGGTTGTAAGCTAAATACTTCCATATATATACCCATATATATATATACTTCCATATCAAAGCTACTCGAAAGTAAACACATACCATATACACATATAGTTATGCATATATAGCCGTATCAAAACTAACCCACAATTAAATACTTCTGCATATATATGAGACATATATACACTTTAGTATCAAAGCTGACTTTCCCCTTAGATCGCATGCTCACCTCTTGCAGTCATGCCACTCATCACCTTACCTTGGGCGTAGAGGCATTTGATCCATACAATACCACTCAAGTGAATGGCATCCATACAATAGCACGCCATATGGATGACGAAAATAAAAACCCCCATGTTAGTACTTAACTAGCCACCTAAACTCCTTAACTGGGCATAATGAAAATGATCACTGGCACACTTTAGATTCAAATTTTAGATTTGAACACCTATTTATATATAGCTATAAGTTTGCCAAAAACTAGTTTTTGTAAAACAAAGAGTTTTGTTTTAAATACCCATAATGGTCACAATGTTGAATCTTGCTCTGATGCCAGCTGTAATAGAACCGCCCAATTTATAAGAGTACAAGTACAATGGCAACCACCAGAGTGGTCACACTTTCATACTTGCACCCATATAAACCCGGTAGTCCGTCGAGTACCATGAAGGGTCTCGATTGATCGCCAACATACAACCAAGACCATACATAATTCAACATACAACCACATTTTACATAAAGTTCCCAAATACATTGTCATACATCAAAGTGCAATTAAAGTTATTACAACATCAACTCCAAATAAAGTTGTAGCAGAAGCAAAGTAGTTTTGAAACAACCTCACAGCATATTGTTCAAATACATGCCAACTAGTGATCAAGTCCAACAAAAGCATCATAGATAAGACATATAATGGAAGCGCCTTGCCCAGGCCTACTACTCATCCATAGCGGGATAGAAGCAATTCTTACAATAGCTGTGGTAGACAGTATTATCTGCAACAAGTGGGAATAAACCCTAAGTACTAGAAGGTACTCAGCTAGACTTACCCATCATAAACCAAAAATAAAGGGACTCCAAGGATCATGCCAGGCTTTATAAGTGGATCTAGCTTGACAACATTTTGTGTAGAAGCCACTAATTCAACTATACATTTATAATTCGGTCATCAAGTTAATTATAGCTATTCATCACTAGATTAGCAACTAACCTATGCCAAACATGAGGTATATCATTTAATAGCATACAATAGTAACCATAGCTGATGTAAGATTTTCATATCCATCATAACCATCATATTCCATAATCCATTTACTACTGATGTTGGAGCTAGTCAAGTTTTTCACTGTCCGGGAGAGACGGCGATTCGAATTGATTCCTACCCAGCTGGGAATTTATTCCAAACACAAACCCAGGTGGACAAGATCAATGGTAATGGAGACGGGGATCCCGATCTTCCGTCAGGTTCAAGATAAACAACGATTTGTTCAGAGAGCGACACACCGATCCGGCTTCAGATCACAAAGACCCAAACCCTGCAACCTTAGCACCACGTCTCCTCTGGTTATCAACCTGTGTCACAATCCGGTTGACCTCGCCAAGAAGGCTAATTCCTGCTGCGAATCAAAGAACACAAGCAAGAACAAGATAAAATGCAACTCAATTGAAGTGACAATTGCAGATGAATGATTAAGCACTCAAAGTTGGGGTCTTGCAAACCGAAACGGCGACTGTTCAATGACAGATTGATCTAAAACAAAACCCAAAACCTAATGTAGGTGGTGGCTACTGATTATATAGCCTAAGGGACGTCCAATGATTCCTCTTCACATTCCTAAAGGTGTCCCAACACGTTACAAGGCCCAACGGCCCAAAAGACGACGACGTAGCGCCAGTGACAGATTCTGGATGTCAACTTGTTTCGACGATTCCCATTGATTCTGATGGAATTTTGATGTGGGACCACCTTCCATTAGTTTCCTTATGAAATTATCTTTCCATCCATATATGGATCATCAAAAACGGAGTTCGTATGCATCCTGGGCGTCCAGTTTTATTGCAGACTGGTCCTGACAGCCGAGGCAGACTCGAACTCGGATTGGACTGGGCCTCTGGCTTGGCTTGGACGTCCTTGCTGGCCTCCTAAGGTGGTGGCCAAGGAGGAGGACGTCCAAGGCCATCTCTTAGGTGTTCTCCATCTTCTTGGGGCAGTGCTCCAACTTAGGCCTAGGTCCCAAGGATGTCTAACAAGCCCATGACGACAGTGTAGCTCCCGCTAGAAATAGCGACAGAATATATTAGTGATTTGGAGGCCTTGCCAATGTGATATTGAGATGGAACCAGATCTATTTGAAAGCTTATCAAACAAGCTTTCCATCAAGTGCTCATTGACCATGATCGCACTCCGGATGGATGAGTTATGGCCTTCCCAATGAGGCACTGTCGGGCTGCCGACGAACCGAAAGTTCAACTTTGATGAACTTCCATTATGAAACACATTTGAACCTACAATCAAATAGTGACATGTACATGTGGAACCAAGTGAATTATAACCAAAGCCACTATGCAAATGTAGGAACGAGCGCACCTTATAATCATTGTTCGTATCTGAAGGTGCCATGTCCTCATCATCCTCCCCTTCTTGACAACAAACCATCCTCGGTTTGAGCTTAGCTGGTGGACAAGTTGTCGGTAGTAGCCAACATTGCTCCCCTTCTTGAAATTTAACCTGTTGCCTCATTACAAAACTTGGTGATTTTGACATGACAACATTATCGCTATTGATGTCCTCTAGTTGATCATATTTTTGCACAATGAAAGGAGATTTCAGAGTTGAACAAATATAGACATGATGCACCATATACTCTCGTTTACAATTATATTTGCCAATAAAGTGATATGTACAAGTAGACAACCATGACAATTCAACACATTTAAGTTTCTCTTCTAAACTACTAAGAGCATATAAAGTATCAAACTCAATATAACCCAAAGTATTTGAAGAATACAATAATTTCTTTTCATCTTTTTCAGGTAGCAATGGGAAGCAAATTTTTATGTTTAGCATAAGTAATTGGTTCCAAAACATGTAAAACTAAAGCATCTTCAACCAATTCATCTTTGTCATAAGGAACATCAAGCAAATTATCATGGGACAAAGATAAATCAAGAGAGGGTTCCACTAACAATTGCTCTATGACAGCATGGTTTGTGGAAAAATTTAGTACATTAAGACAATTTTCACCTTCCGTGAGTGTAGGACCATGGGCATTACCTGTGTTCTCAGCAGGAGTAATAGGTGCATGGTGAAGTGATGGTTCTGAATTTGCATATGAGGTTGTGAGCTCCTCATTTTCTTCCACGTCATCCTCTCGCTTATGTACATTATTCTGCAGAAGGTTAGTCATAGCAAGAGGAATAACAATAGACTCTTCCTCTAAATGGTGCACCTCAGCATACGAAGTCAAAACAGGAGGTGGATTAACAAAGGTTTCTCGCATAAGAAGTTTCATATCATTCCAAGTTTGAGGTTTATCAGAAGGATCTAAAGACTCCCACCAAGATAAAGCAGAATGTCATAAAACACTAGCTGCATTTTTTACCTTCCTCCTTGGACACATAAAGCGAGTAGCAAATATGTTATCGATGGCAATTTCCCACTCCATGTACTCATCAACACCTATACCATCATAAGTCGGTGGATACAAACAACCCTGTCATTGTTAGAAGACAGCAAAAGACAATACAAAAATATTATCCCTATCAAATGACTATGTGGTTGCAGTGGTGTCACTTTTGACAGCAAGTGGAAAGCGTCTTACCAAGCTCTTACAAAGTTCTTACCAATGCAAGCAGTGGGCGGTACAACCGGTGGCTGGTTTCGTGATACCTGTGAGGCAGTTGTACCGAGATTGCAAGGACCTTTTTTCTGTACTGATCTGAAGTATATATGTGGAGCTTGGGAGGCACAAAATAAATAAATATATATATGTGGCACACAAGTCAGTGACAGACAGCAATATTGAATAAATGTCCAGAGCACTTGTCCTAGTTGCTGGCCTATACGTGTTCCTATCACCAGTTGTGATAAACAAGAGAGGAAACAAGGATGAAAGGAAACAAGTATTAAAGGTAGCAACAGATATGAACAAGGCAAAAGGTACCACAAATAATAGAGCCATTGAGTGTTCCTTATGTGCTCCTTTTCAATATCTTCTATTCTCTTTTACTATTTTTTTCTTTTATTTTTTTGTCCAATCTTTTTTTTCTTGCTTTTGCTCTTTTGATATTTTTTTCTCAGCAAGGAGCACACAAGAATAAACCACAAAAAATTTGAGCTCAATTGAATAAAAGATGTGGCCTATAGAAAATTAGGACTGTGCTCTAAAAAGCATACCAAAACTTGTGGGCCTAGAAACTCAATTTTCCTAATCGAATTTCGCAAATCTAATTTTTGCGAACCCAGCAAGCCTGGGATGAAATCGATCTAAAATTTTCTGGCGTTCTCCTGTAGATATAAATTTTTCCCCGTTTCGAGTTCGGATGCAAAAGTTATGACTGTTTTAATGAAGCTGCTCGAATAAGGGTTTTAGTGGACACAAGATGCAAACCGATGGTGATACGGAATAGCGGCGGGTGGAGGGATCAACACAAACTAGAAAAGAACACAATCTAAACCAGCAACAAGACTTTGACCTAGGACACAAACTCAACAATGAAATCTGAAACTAAAATATGCAAAGGCTATGGCGCGGAAGGTTCTAGGATAGGAAATAAAAGTATGGCACTGGACTATAGGACGAATGCAAAACTCTCAAACTAGGGAATAAAAGTGAACCTGATGGTATACCTTAGCTCTGATACCACTTAATGGAGACGGGGATCCCGATCTTCCATCAGGTTCAAGATAAACAACGATTTGTTCGGAGAGCGACACACCGATCCGGCTTCAGATCACAAAGACCCAAACCCTACAACCTTAGCACCACGTCTCCTCTGGTTATCAACCGTGTCACAATCCAGGTTGACCTCGCCAAGAAGGCTAATTCCTGCTGCGAATCGAAGAACACAAGCAAGAACAAGATAAAACATAACTCAATTGATGTGACAATTGCAGATGAATGATTAAGCACTCGAAGTTGGGGTCTTGCAAACCGAAACGGTGACTGTTCAATGACAGATTGATCTAAAACAAAACCCAAAACCTAATGTAGGTGGTGGCTACTGATTATATAGCCTAAGGGACTGTCCAATGATCCCTCTTCACGTCCTAAAGGTGTCCCAACACGTTACAAGGCCCAACGGCCCAAAAGACGATGACGCAGCGCCGTGACAGATTCTGGACTGTCAAATTGTTTTGACAATTCCCATTGATTCTGATGGAATTTTGATATGGGACCACTTCCATTGGTTTCCTTATGAAATTATCTTTCCATCCATATGTGGAATCATCAAAAACAGGAGTTCGGATGCGTCCTGGGCGTCTGTTTTATTGCAGACTGGTCCTGACGGCCGAGGCAGACTCGAACTCGGATTGGACTGGGCCTCTGGCTTGGCTTGGACGTCCTTGCTGGCCTCCTAAGGTGGTGGCCAAGGAGGAGGACGTCCAAGGCCATCTCTTAGGTGTTCTCCATCTTCTTGGGGCGTGCTCCGAACTTGGGCCTGGGTCCCAAGGATGTCTAACAAGCCCATGACGACAGTGTAGCTCCCGCCTAGAAATAGCGACAGAATATATTAGTGATTTGGAGGCCTTGCCAATGTGATATTGAGATGGAACTAGATCTATTTGAAAGATTATCAAACAAGCTTTCCATCAAGTGCTCATTGACCTTGATCGCACTCCGGATGGATGAGTTATGGCCTTCCCAATGAGGCACTGTCGGGCTGCCGACGAACCGAAAGTTCAACTTTGATGAACTTCCATTATGAAACACATTTGAACCTACAATCAAATAGTGACATGTACATGTGGAACCAAGTGAATTATAACCAAAGCCACTATGCAAATGTAGGAACGAGCGCACCTTATAATCATTGTTCGTATCTGAAGGTGCCATGTCCTCATCATCCTCCCCTTCTTGACAACAAACCATCCTCAGTTTGAGCTTAGCTGGTGGACAAGTTGTCGGTAGTAGCCAACATTGCTCCCCTTCTTGAAATTTAACCTGTTGCCTCATTACAAAACTTGGGGATTTTGACATGACAACATTATCGCTATTGGTGTCCTCTAGTTGATCATATTTTTGCACAATGAAAGGAGATTTCAGAGTTGAACAAATATAGACACGATGCACCATATACTCTCGTTTACAATTATATTTGCCAATAAAGTGATATGTACAAGTAGACAACCATGATAGTTCAACATATTTAAGTTTCTCTTCTAAACTACTAAGAGCATATAAAGTATCAAACTCAATATAACCCAAAGTATTTGAAGAATACAATAATTTCTTTTCATCTTTTTCGGTAGCAATGGGAAGCAAATTTTTATGTTCAGCATAAGTAATTGGTTCCAAAACATGTAAAACTAAAGCATCTTCAACCAATTCATCTTTGTCATAAGGAACATCAAGCAAATTATCATGGGACAAAGATAAATCAAGAGAGGGTTCCACTAACAATTGCTCTATGACAGCATGGTTTGTGGAAAAATTTAGTACATTAAGACAATTTTCACCTTCCGTGAGTGTAGGACCATGGGCATTACCTGTGTTCTTCAGCAGGAGTAATAGGTGCATGGTGAAGTGATGGTTCTGAATTTGCATATGAGGTTGTGAGCTCCTCATTTTCTTCCACATCATCCTCTCGCTTATGTACATTATTCTGCAGAAGGTTAGTCATAGCAAGAGGAATAACAATAGACTCTTCCTCTAAATGGTGCACCTCAGCATACTGAAGTCAAAACAGGAGGTGGATTAACAAAGGTTTCTCGCATAAGAAGTTTCATATCATTCCAAGTTTGAGGTTTATCAGAAGGATCTAAAGACTCCCACCAAGATAAAGCAGAATGTCGTAAAACACTAGCTGCATTTTTTACCTTCCTCCTTGGACACATAAAGCGAGTAGCAAATATGTTATCGATGGCAATTTCCCACTTCATGTACTCATCAGCACCTATACCATCATAAGTCGGTGGATACGAACAACCTGTCATTGTTAGAAGACAGCAAAAGACAATACAAAAATATTATCCCTATCAAATGACCATGTGGTTGCAGTGGTGTCACTTTTGATAGCAAGTGGAAGCGTCTTACCAAGCTCTTACAAAGTTCTTACCAATGCAAGCAGTGGGCGGTATAACCGGTGGCTGGTTCGTGATACCTGTGAGGCAGTGGTACCGAGATTGCAAGGACCTTTTTTCTGTACTAATCTGAAGTATATATGTGGAACTTGGGAGGCACAAAAAAATAAATATATATATGTGGCACACAAGTCAGTGACAGACAGCAATATTGAATAAATGTCCAGAGCACTTGTCCTAGTTGCTGGCCTATACGTGTTCCTATCACCAGTTGTGATAAACAAGAGAGGAAACAAGGATGAAAGGAAACAAGTATTAAAGGTAGCAACGGATATGAACAAGGCAAAAGGTACCACAAACAATAGAGCTATTGAGTGTTCCTTATGTGCTCCTTTTCGATATCTTCTATTCTCTTTTACTATTTTTTTCTTTTATTTTTTTGTCCAATCTTTTTTTCTTGCTTTTGCTCTTTTGATATTTTTTTCTCAGCAAGGAGCACACAAGAATAAACCACAAAAAATTTGAGCTCAATTGAATAAAAGATGTGGCCTATAGAAAATTAGGACTGTGCTCTAAAAAGCATACCAAAACTTGTGGGCCCAGAAACTCAATTTTCCTAATCGAATTTTGTAAATCTAATTTTTGCGAACCCAGCAAGCCTGGGATGAAATCGATCTAAAATTTTCTGGCGTTCTCCATAGATATAAAATTTTCCCCGTTTCGAGTTCGGATGCAAAAGTTATGACTGTTTTAATGAAGCTGCTCGAATAAGGGTTTTAGTGGACACAAGATGCAAACCGATGGTGATACGGAATAGCGGTGGGTGGAGGGATCAACACAAACTAGAAAAGAACACAATCTAAACCAGCAACAAGACTTTGACCTAGGACACAAACTCAACAACGAAATCTAAAACTGAAATATGCAAAGGCTATGGACGCGGAAGGTTCTAGGATAGGAAATAAAAGTATGGCACTGGACTATAGGATGAATGCAAAACTCTCAAACTAGGGAATAAAAGTGAACCTGACGGTATACCTTAGCTCTGATACCACTTAATGGAGACGGGGATCCCGATCTTCCATCAGGTTCAAGATAAACAACGATTTGTTCGGAGAGCGACACACCAATCCGGCTTCAGATCACAAAGACCCAAACCCTGCAACCTTAGCACCACGTCTCCTCTGGTTATCAACCGTGTCACAATCCGGTTGACCTCGCCAAGAAGGCTAATTCCTGCTACGAATCGAAGAACACAAGCAAGAACAAGATAAAACATAACTCAATTGATGTGACAATTGCAGATGAATGATTAAGCACTCGAAGTTGGGGTCTTGCAAACCGAAACGACGACTGTTCAATGACAAATTGATCTAAAACAAAACCCAAAACCTAATGTAGGTGATGACTACTGATTATATAGCCTAAGGGACGTCCAATGATCCCTCTTCACATTCCTAAAGTTGTCCCAACACGTTACAAGGCCCAACGGCCCAAAAGACGACGATGCAGCGCCGTGACAAATTCTGGACGTCAACTTGTTTTGATGATTCCCATTGATTCTGATGGAATTTTGATGTGGGACCGACATTCCATTGGTTTCCTTATGAAATTATCTTTCCATCCATATGTGGATCATAAAAAACGGAGTTCGGATGCGTCCTGGGCGTCTGTTTTATTGCAGACTGGTCCTGATGGCCGAGGCAGACTCGAACTCGGATTGGACTGGGCCTCTGGCTTGGCTTGGACATCCTTGCTGGCCTCCTAAGGTGGTGGCCAAGGAGGAGGACGTCCAAGGCCATCTCTTAGGTGTTCTCCATCTTCTTGGGGCGTGCTCCAACTTGGTCCTGGGTCCCAAGGATGTCTAACAAGCCCATGACGACAGTGTAGCTCCTGCCAAAAATAATGACAGAATATATTAGTGATTTGGAGGCCTTGCCAATGTGATATTGAGATGGAACCAGATCTATTTGAAAGCTTATCAAACAAGCTTTCGATCAAGTGCTCATTGACCTTGATCGCACTCCGGATGGATGAGTTATGGCCTTCCCAATGAGGCACTGTCGGGCTGCCGACGAACCGAAAGTTCAACTTTGATGAACTTCCATTATGAAACACATTTGAACCTACAATCAAATAGTGACATGTACATGTGGAACCAAGTGAATTATAACCAAAGCCACTATGCAAATGTAGGAATGAGCTGCACCTTATAATCATTGTTCGTATCTGAAGGTGCCATGTCCTCATCAAACGGTCACCTTAGGTCACCTTTGGTACAACTTAGGTCCACATTTCATGGGTTCGATCAGCGCCGCACAATCAGGGATACTATCAAATGCCAGGGTCGATTAGGCCTAACCTACCCTTGGCCTCACACCGGCTCCCCGCACATCCTTGCTACCTCCACTATGCGCACTTTGATAGAACAAGGCCTAGCCTGAGTTGAGCTACTCGGCTTTGAGGTTGGAATGAGTTATCTGGCTAGCTAAGTGAGAGGCATGCGTTCAATCTCGACAGAAGTGCCAACAACGGTACGGTCCTTAATCGACATAGGTAGAATCAACATAGCCAACCTAACACCGTTGCATATAAGTTCCCACCCTGGTCTCCATTTAACATCGACCCATGGTTATTTTCCACTGATAGCATATATAACCAACCGTGCTCATGGTATCCACCTATATCTCGTAGGTGACAGGAAATCACCTGACTTCTACCGATCTAAGCAGAGCTAAGCATATATTCGATCTTAGACCTACATAAGGTTCAAGGTATATTTATGGACAAGGTAGTTCTATGCATCAAGTGTTTTCAATCAACTCTTATAACCTAATGCATCAAACATAAAAGGACTCAAGTGATATTTTGTAAAACATAGGAGACTTAGAATGCTCTGGGGCTTGCCTTTCAGAAAAGAGGTGGGACGATGGTTGGGACACTCAGGAAGCTCATCAGTGGATGGCTCCTCTCCTTTGGGAGCTACAGTTTGTGGTGCCTCTTGGTTGTCCTCTGCTTCTCCTTTGAATTCCAATAGCGTCACTTCTTCGGGTGATCCTATATGTATGAGCATGAAATAAGATATCATGGATGCATAGATAGTGATATGGGTGCGATAATATGACAAAATTCTTATGCATAAGTGTTCACAACATTAAAATATTAAGGTAGTACCCAAACAATCTTCTTTTATTGAGTAGGTGCATATCTCTTCGCATATAATTTAAACAACTTTCATAAAAAGTGTTTTTGGGACTGCAAGACAGCAGGCACATGTTTTGACCATAACTAGAGTTATACCCAACCAAATACTATTATCTTGGACTTTATGGAAAGCATATAAAATTTTCTACAACATTCATTTAATCATCACAAGATGATTCAATAGCTATCTAGGTCAAACAATTCAATCATCCATATCTGTCCAGAGGACAAGCAAATCTGATGGCAGACTTCTAACAGCTATAACTCTCAAACCATTTAGCCTATTGCCATGAAAATTTTCCACAAGTAAGATAAGTAAGTTGTCTCCAACTTTGTTAATAACAAGTTTCACAGGAAATGTACTTATCATGAAGAATTTATCAATACAACAAAAACTACTCCTGCAGCCATTTAGTGGAATAATAAAGCAATAAATAAGTAGTTGCTTATAAACAATCAACTTGAAGCACAACTACCATTATCAACAGATCATATGCATCACAAGGACCATAGAAAACATTAGGTTTATTCCTAAACTAATTTATTTATATACCGCTATTAATTTCTTTATATAATAAGGTGATTTATGAGATATATGTTTCTAGTATTCACTAAATTCTGAAAAAATTACAGTAGCATACGCATGACCCAAAAAGCCTACGGTGCAAATTTGATGCCAATTGGGTAAGTATAGCCATCTATACAAAAATGACAATTTACATAGGTTTATTTTAGCAAAAATGGTTTAGCCTATTGAAAAGTGTCAAGCAACAGATTTTATATTTTTCTTAGCTTCGCCAAAACATAACAACACTGTACAAAAATTTGCATGAGCCCAAGTTATGTATTTTTGCCTTATTTATTTTCACTAGAAACTAGCATTTATTTAGGATTAAATAAGAAGACCATATCCAAAGTATTACCACTACAAGTTTAGTATTTTTCCTAGATAGAGCATGTCAATACAAACTCAACAAAATTCAAATAACAATTTTTGCACATACCAAACTCAAGTAATGCATTTTCCAAGATAGAAACCATTTAAAAAGCATTTATCTAGCTACATTTTATTCTCCTAGAAAAATAATAGAAACAGTGGATTTCATATTTTTATCAAATACGAAACTTCATGAGGAACCCAAAAAAATTTGGTTCACCAAAATTGGACACTCCTAGCTTGAGATATGAATTTTTGAAGTTTGCATGTAAACCTAGAAAAACAAATCAGAAAATCAGAACTTCACCGACTGACACCTGGGGTTCGCGGTCAATGGGACCCACCCGTCGGCGAAACCAGGACAGGGGATGATGCTGACCAGAGGCTAGATCATCGACAGTGAGGCCACCGATGGCGAGGTCACCACCGCAGCATTCCCCGTGATCCCCCGTATCCAGTGGTACCCCTAGTTAGACCGGCGGTGCACTGAAGCACCCTCGCCAGCGACTGATGGCAAACGACAGAGGTATCACGGTGGTACACCAATGTTCTCTAGCCATGGTGAGCTCAGGCGAGGCACGCTACTCTATCCTAGGTGACCTAGCGAAGCTACACTGATGCAAGCGAGGGCTCGAGGTGGCGTGCATGGCCGTGCGGTAGCGCACAGAGCATGGTGGTTCTCCCACTGTTTCGGCTAGACAGAGGTGAAAGGTGGGTCTCCATCATGCCAGTAGTTAGGTCTAGGTGTACTCAACCTAAGACATGAGATAAAGGAGGAAGACTGGCGGACTAGCTCGGCGGGGATGAGCTTGAGTGCCACGGCGGCCATGGTGGATGCACATGGAGCGGTGACTTGTTCCGGCGCCATCGAGCAGTGGCATCATCCTAGATCTGGCTCGAGCATCTAGACCCTAGTGCAGTGCTAGACCATGGAAGGTGGAGGCATGTGGTGTGGTGGAACGGTCGACCCACGGTGAGTCGTGAGCATGGCGGCGCTCCAGTGATGGCGTGGTGGCGGCGAGGTGAAATGCGGCTTTACCAAGGCACGACGTGAAGTAGTAGTTGGTCAGGGAGGCAGAGGTGGAGGTGATAGAGATGTTGGCGAGAGGAATCGACCAGTGGAGCTGCATTTGCCATGAGCAGTCATGGCGGCGGTGCTGCTATGGCGATGGCGGCATGGCTCCTCTCGGCAAGCAGAGAAAGCAAGTGAGGGAGGGTGAGAGAGAGAGAGAGAGTGGAGGTGAGCAGCAAAGGCGCATGCCTTATCTTCCTGCTCTAGCCTAACCGGTTGGGCTGGCACCAGGCATATGGCCACCACATGACGCACCTGGTCTGCCCCCGGTCAGCCACTGATGCCAATCAAAATGGTGTTCAGGCCCTGATGAACACAACTGACAGCGTGATTTAGTGACGACATTACTCTTAATCCGTGGCGAATCAATGCAAGGTTCTTGAACAAAAGTTGTAGAGGTACATGTAATCTACAAACTTGCTTTAACAGTCATCTTCTAATTCTCAACGGTTTGTGAGTTACATCATCCCAAAGTCAGGTACTTTAAAACTAAAAACTAAAATCAGCTCCAACACAGAGAAAATTTCACCAAGTGTAAAACAACATTTTCTTGCAACTTGTGAGCTATTTTTGAGCATGCTATGCACTGAATTAGACTTTGACCCAAAAATGAAAGTTGTTCCCCTATTCAATTACTACAACTTTTCTTAAGGGTGCACTACCATGCAAACAATCTAGACTATAGTTCAACTTTGGTCAAAGTAGTAACATGAAAATGACACTTTTAAGAGTAGCAATGACTTAGAGACTAATTTGGTCCATGACATGAATACCAACTTTGTTCCTACCATAATGCTAAACATGTATAAGGTGTTTTTGTGACCCCACACCCAACTCCTACCTTGGTCACTCATGATCACAAGCATAAACATGTAACATAAAAATAACAAACGCAGGTTTCATATGTTTCATGAGTATGTTTCATATGCAAATGCTTAATTATGAATGAATGATGCTCATGCTCATGCTATGCAAGTGCAAAATTGCTAGCCTAACACCTAGGGTGTTACATAGGCACCCCCCATCGAACAACGATGGTGCCAAGAGGATGCTGATGGAACCACTTAGAAAAGAAACCGCCATAGATCATAATGGGTAGATATTCTCAGGAAGCCCTCGCACAGCATGATGAAGACCGAGAGGTGGAGGATCCCCTCTAGGGTTAAGTCATGGAGGCAAAGCTCATAGTTGTAGAGTAGCCACCTTAGTAAGGGGTGCTCTAGGTAGCCCGAACCCAAGAAGGTGGAAAGAGATGACCTCATTTTCCTTCGGCCACGGCTCCACTTTGCTTCTCACTATGACTCTCCAGTCGAGCTACTCGGTGGCCTCTAGGATCACCCCCCCCTCTCACAACTGGTCAAACTCAGCCCTATCAACAAACTGACCTTGTCCTACTCTACCATGGTCCTGGCAGGAGGCGTCGGTGGTGTAGTAGGGTGGAAGGCAAAAGCTTTGGGATGGAATCAGGAGCTCTAGAGAAAAAAGGTAGAAGCTGTAACCTTCCCTCTCACCCCTTGTCTCTGCTGCTATAGTTTGGGGACCATCGACCACCCCACGACCAACATGTTTGTGTGGGTGGGTAGCGGGGCTTCGCCCCATCACGTCATTACAACAAGCCAGGAGGCGATGTCCCCTACTGCAATATGCTACTGATGCCACCCACGGGTGCACACTTGCATGGGAATGGAGGAGCACGTCATTTAGGTAGTTAAGATTTTAGACAACCGGAGCTTGTGTGATCCTATAAAGTATAAAATTTCTGAGTAAAAATAATCTTTGATGCATGGTTCTTGCAAGTTCAACAAATCTTATCAAATACTACAAAAATAAGACAAGTTGGGTTCAACACTGATCAAAGCCACTCATGACTACTACTACTGATACAAATGTTGTAACCGAGTGTACTCCATAGGCAATAGTTTTACTCATAGCCTTGCACTGTATAGTGTCTGATGAGATTCAAATGTGCCAGCATCCGAACTTTCTTGTGAGTGTAGTAAAATATGAATAGCTATCTGACTAGTCTATTTTGGCAGCTCATTTCTCGATGCATATTATTCGAAAGGCATGCTCCTCAGAGATCATGAAGATGTGGCCTCACCTTACCTCTCGCTATCGCCCGACATATGCTAGAATTCCTTCAGCCATGCACGTCCCCTACTTTAAAATAGAGGAAAAATAGAGGAGTCAGTACAGTTGCCTTGTAACCATGTGAACTCACCTTTCCTGCTTGTCACCTCCTCCCTAGCACCTTGTTCTTCAAGCTAGAACCATGGCTGGCAGAGAAGCATCCAAGGGAGGAGATGATGGTATGGGTCCTAGACATGACCAGGCAGGCTCTCCACATCGAGGACCAGAAGGCAGAGCGGTTGCGGTCGTGCCTCTCCATTATGGATACTACACTCCCTGCAGTCGATAGGGAGACAGCCACGACTGAAGCCACAGCAGGTTAAGCGTAAGCGTAGCTCGCTGGTAAGGCATTTTTCTTACCAGTATCTTCTTGTTTTGTGTAGCATGGCATCTTATTAATTGGTAAGGTTTTCTTCATTCTTTCTCTTTTAGCCATCATGGAGCAGTTGAATGTCGTGTCCATGCTTCCGGCGGGGACAAACTTCCTTGAGCATGTCCGTGCTCTGCCGGCGTGGATCTAGGAGGTAGTGATGCATGGTGTCGCCCATGGGGCTAGGTCAGCCCTAGCCATCGCCCACCTCCATTCAGACATGGACTTGCGTGCAGTGGAGCCAGGGTTCCCGCCGGAGCTACCGGTCCAAAGGGCTTCATAGGATTTTTTTTCCTATAGGATTTAGATTCTTCAAAATTCTTGTTTCTCCTCCATTCCAAAGGAGGCATAAGTTTTTGAGTTTCTTTTGTCCATTTCTCAGGATTCCATTTTGTAGTGTTGGTGGGCTCCGAATAGATGGGGAGATCTCCCCTCGTGAAAATTTGATGTCTCTCTTGTGGGTAGGTTTTTGTGGTGTCCAATTGTGTGGATGAGGTTAGTGCAACACCTCTTAGCAGCCAAACCACCAAGTGTTGGTCAATCCAATGGGGACTAGCATGCCAGCAAGCACGTGAATCTTGAGAGAAAAATCTTGTGTCTCTTATGTGATTGGATTTCTCCCAGTGATTGGATTGTCTACATATTGTGATTAGTTCTTTCCTCATCACAGCGGCATAATCATCATATCCCTTGCTTTACTTTCATGCAAACTAGTTGCCAAGTTCTTTAGTGTAGTTAGTCTTTGAGAGCTTGTTAGTTTGGTTAGTGTGGCTCGTTAGTTAGTCTTTGAGAGCATACTAGCTTAGTGAGTAGTGACTTAGCCATTGTGTATACCTAGTGATCATAACAACTAGAATTGTTGGGATAGGAGGCTTGCAACACTTGTAGAGCTAGAGCTAAATTGCATTATGCCGTTTGTTGTACTAATCAATTGCTCTAGTGGTTTTGTAGAGTTTTAAATAGGCTATTCACCCCCCTCTAGCCATATTAGGACCTTTCAAGGAGGCTCTACTAGCAGGACAAAAGGCAGCACTGATATCAGTCCTAGAGGAAGGCAGTCCAAGAGAGTGAAGTCAACACGACCTAGAGAGTTGACTCATGGATCTGAGAAGAACATGCAAACTATGCAAAAGTGAAGTCCCACCATGCTATAGGATCTCGCTCTTATACTGTACAGCTGCAATCATTTGTTATTGATGGTTGTGTTTTATTGTTACTTTGGCCTTTGTATAAACAGAAACTCATGTGCACTATTAATAGAAGCAATAGTGGTAGGAGCCTAAGGCCCCCTTTGGAACGCAGGATTGGAAAAACATAGGAATATGAAAAAAAACAGGAATATGATTGGAATGCATGTGAAAAATAGAGGAATGAAAAATAGAGGAATTTTGTTAGAAGGGGTGTTTGATTTTGTATAGGAAAAACATAAGAAACCAATACAATGAGGTTTCATTGGATGTTTTTTCTTTAGTTTTTCCTATGAAAGTTGAAGGATAGGAAACTTTCCTATGGTTTTCCTTCCCTCATTTCTTCCTATGAACCCAAGACCTCTATGATGTTGATTCCATAGGATTACTGATTCCTATATTTTTTCTTTAGAAATCCTATGAACCAAAGGGGCCCTAAATTTGGCATCATCATTTAATTTTGAAGTTGCAATACCTGTGCATTGTGCTTATGTAATCCATATCTATAACCTATTGTTTACTGCTTGAATTCACAATATGTAATCCATATCAGAACATGTGTGTTGTGCTTATGTAATCCATATCAATATGAAACCTGCGTTACTTGTTATGAACTAATCTCTTAGGTTTTTAATTAAAGTCCTTTTCCACTATTTGTAACCTAATGTTTACTACTTGAATTTCATAGGAAGCTATAGAAACTATGCGAGTAGAACCTGTTAGTGATGGGCACGAACCAATGACAAGTGTTGATGTTGTTCCCAAGGTCCTTTACCTCTCCCATGGCTAGGTCCACTCCTAGGTCAGTGGCAATACCTTTTTTTGAAGAATGCTGGTATCCCGACAAGCTTCGCCAGAACACAGACATCGGTGGAGAGAGGGAACAACTTGTTGTTGAATAGGAAAGTTCTGCTAACCTCATTGAACAAGTGGATGAACTAAAGAGGAAGATAGAAAAAACTGAAAGGGAGCTTGAGGAGTTCAAGATACAACAACAGGAGGAGTATGATATGCTACGTGAGGATATCATGCGCTTCAACTCTTCTTCTAGTAACTCTCAGTCGTCAACTTTGTTGGCTTGATGCAGTGAATATTTGTGGTTTGATGTGTGTACTTGTGTGCTAGTTTGATGTGGTGAAACTATCAGTGGGTTACTGCTAATGTGTAAATAGTAATTTGTTATATTTGATTGTTATGCTGAATAATAATGTAGACATCATCGAATAATTATGTAGTCAATCTATGCAGCAGTGAAGATCTTGAATTACTTTTATGATGAAGTGATTGTTGGGCACATGGTAGAACCTAGGCAGGCCACGTGATCAAATAAAAATGCGACACGTGGATGAACCAGTGCATGACACATGAAATAGCCATGGTACGACACGTGGGCTAATAAAAATCTAACATGTGGAAGGAAGTCATCAAACCATGTGGCCAAATCAAAAAATGAAACATGGATGGACAGCACCATGACACATGGTTGAATAAGAAATGGCCACGTGGACCAATAAAAATACGACACATGGTCCAATGAAGAAATGACACGTGACCCAACCGCAACACGACACGTGTGCCAATAGAAAATTGACATGTGGAACAATAGGGACCCGACATGTGGTCCATTAAGAACCTAAAACGTGCAAGAACCAGAGATGGCCACATTGTCCAACAACAAGGTGACACGTGTCACAGAACCGATCAATTTATAAGAGCACAAGTACAAAAACAATCGCCGAAACGATCAAATTCTCGCACTTGAGCCCATATAAACCCGGTAGTCAACTGAAACCACGAAGGATTTCAAACCAACTTGCATACAACCAAGATCACAGTTATTCAACATAACACATCACATGTTACAACATTTCATAGACGGTTTTCAAATAGATTACAACACCTCAGAGTCATTGTTATTACAAAACAAGTCTTGTAAAGTAGCGGAAGCAAATAATTTAACTCATACACACGAGTTCAAATACAAGTACCAGCTTGCTGATCACATCCCACAAAAGCATTTGGATAAGATAAACAGAGATCATGCCCGTGATCTAGTCTTCGTCACCCGTCGGGTGGAGACAATACTTATAGAAGCCCTGATAAAGAAGGTCATCAGCAACAAGAGGGAATAAACCCTAAGTACGAGAATGTACTCAGCTAGACTTACCCATCGGAAACCAAAATAAATGACACCAAGGATCATGCATAGCTTAATTTAGTGGATCTGGCTGACACTTTCTTTTTGCTGGAAAAGCATAAGTAATAATGATCAACTCTTAACCTGAACTAGCAGTGACTTTTAGCCATTAACCTGTCATCTATATTAGCACCTATACTAAGCAATCATTTGATTAAGATGCAAACATTAATAACCATAGCAGGTATAAATCATGGCAACATTATCATCATCATCCATTTAACCATATCGTTAAATTAATTGAATCTACTGTTGTCGTTGCTCAGTCAAGTTCTCACTATCCGGGACAGACGGTGATTTGAATCGATTCCTATCTAGCTGGAGGGGTATTCCTAACACAAACCCTGCTTCCCCCGTTAGGGTCGTAAACAAGTCACCTTTGGTACAATTCAGGAGTCATGAGTCCGATTAGTGCCGCAAAACCAAAGAACCACTCTACCATGAGTGCTCAGTGACTTAACCCACCCTTGGGCTTATGCCAATGGTTCTCCACACATCCTTACTGCCATCTAGATTGTGACCAACTGCTCGCATCCCCAGCCTGAATCAAGCTACTAGGCTTCGCAGTCGGAACAAGTTATCCGGCCAGCTAAATGTTAGGCTACGTTCAATATGACATAAGGATGTACAACGCATCGGTCCTTAAACGACATAGACGGAGTCACTATGTCCAAACCTACACAAGACTCCGCTCGGTCTTAATTCATTATTAACATGGTTCTTTTCCACGATAGCAAATATAGCCAACCGTGATCCACCTCATCCTAAAACTCACAGGTGACAGGTTTCACCTGATTTCTACTGCACTAAGCATGGCTAAGCATTTAGTCCGTTCCTGAACTTAATTAGGATTCAAGTGCGATATCTGGACAAGGATGGATATATAATGCAACAATTGGTTCCAACCAATTCCTATACTTAATGCATCATCAATGAATAAAAGATACTCAAGATATTTGTAAAAACATGGGAGATTTAATATGCTCTGGGGCTTGCCTTTTAGGAAAGAGGATGGGTGGTGGTCAGGGCACTCGGGCAACTCCTCCTCGGCGGCTGCTTCATCGATTGCCTAAACCTCGGGCTCCTCCTCCTGGCTCGCTCCCTCAAACTCCAGAAGCGTCACTCCCTCCGGCACACCTATTGTATGTATGCACAAGATAAATATCATGGATGCACATGAACGAAGTTAGGAATGCTCGGGGAATGCACATGCTTACCGCAGTCCGCATTTTCTGACTGAAGCTCTATTCAAATCACTTTAACTTACCAAGTTTATACAACCTAATGTACAATTGCTCATCTTCAGTTAAGGACCTAGCACCTGCACCTAAGCATGTTCTCAATTTAGGCTAGCACCTAAACAATCCATGAGAACATTTGCAATAAAGCCTACACACAAACATTCGTATTTCCGCAAAACAGGAACTTATATAGCGGTATAGTAAACTGATCATAACTAGAGATCTACAAATCAAAATGATAGGCAACAAGACAATTTGGAAATCTTATGAAATTTCCTACAATTCATTTTCAAACCTCAAGGCATGATTCCAACCTTTACCAGGTCGAATTTACAGAACCACCTAATCAGGTCCAAACAAGACTAGAGAGCAAGCAAAACTGTGATCCAACTTTGAATGACTGTAGCTCCTAAACTACTAAGCCAAATGCCACCAAATTCTGACAGGAGCTTGATACATAATTTTTTCTACAACTTTTGTATTCACCACTTTCCCAGCAAACCAAAATATCATGGTGAACTTTGTAAAGTCCCGAGAACTGTCCAGAAAGACATAATGCAAGGAAATATTTATTAACTTATGTTGTAAACATATAATTGGACAAAATCAACTTTACTCTCTTATCACACATATCACAAGAACACCAGAAATTAAAGTGTTCACCCCCAATTCATTTCTTTTAATGCCTTTCTTAATTTATTTAATTATTTAAGAGGAATGATAAACATATATGAAAACTGCACCATTTAATCTATAAAAATTACAGTGGGTACTAAATGCTCCAAGTAGACTACTATAAAAATTTCACATCATTTGGGCAAGTATAACATCCTACACAAAAATGACAAGGCATAAAGGCTTAAAATGACATAAATAGGAAACCCTAGTGAAAAGTGTCAAGCAACAGATTTTATATTTTTCCTAGCATCCTTAAGGTACTAGGGCATCCTCCAATAAATTTAATGGTCATTGGATTCATAGATAAATTACTAAAATTTACACAAGGATCATCCAATGATAAAAGGAAAATCTATAACTTAAAAACCATACATGCAATGACTCTCAAATTTTTACCAGAGCTTCGACTCATCAATAACAGCTCACCATACAAATTTCATAATTTTTGGAGCACTAGAACTTTAGATATGAATTAAACAAATTTGCCTTCATTTAAAAACACATTTTAAGTTGCAATTTAATTCTTCTAGAAACTTTACTACAAGTGTTCATGTTATATTTTTCCTAAATACTACACTTCACCATGATCCTAACAAAATTGGAACCACCCAATTTGGATCAACCAAACTGGAGACTGGAATAAATGAGCTAGCTTTCTATAACATAGTGACTGACAGGTGGGGCCCAACGGTCAGCCTGGGCCCGCATGACAGCGAGGACGAAACAGAGCACTGGCAATCCTGGGATGGCGTGGAACCGGCAGAGCTCGCCGACGGCGGCATCTCTGGTGACGAGGACGGCACCAGCATGACCGCCTTGATCTCCCACGTCAATTAAACTCCTAACCCTAAGCTCTAGCGGACTCTAGGCACGCCGGCCATAGCGCACGGCGGCATGGTGGCATGGCTCGATGGCGTGGCACCAGAGCTGAACCACGATAGCGCTGTCAAGGGTTATGCCGAGCATCTATAGTCTACGGCGAATCGAGAGCACCAACTATCTTGACCAGAGGTGGTCGAAGACGGTGCGGCCATAGTGACGGAACAGTGGCGGTGGAAGACCAGCGAGGTCCACGCATGGCATGGTGGCTTACTATGAGCTCAAAGCTAAAAATGCGGTGCGGTGGTGTGGTGGGACAATGACTAAGCTGCTACGGTGGAGAAGATGGGATGCGGTGCGAGCTAGGCATCGGCAATGGCAACGGTGGCGCTGCGGGAGCTTCAGCGGCGGCTACTGCTGCACTGAGGCGAAGGCGAGCGCCAAAATGAAATGCGAGCGAGGAGGAGTCCATGGGCGAGCGCTGTGGGATGAAGTGAAGTGCCGAGGCTCGATGTGGCCTCAACAGGTAGGCGGCCAGTGATGCGCGGTGTCACACGGCACTGAAGCTCTATTGCCGGTCGTGTACTGTAGTGCCAATTCAGAGTTACATTCTGAGCCTGACTAGCGTGACTTGGTGGCCTTCCCTCTCCTAATCCATTGGCCATTAGTGAAAATAGTCAAGATAAAAGTTGTATCCCTCCCTCCCATCTTCAATTTTTATTAAAAGACCAAGGCCTAATTCTCAACCGATGCAGAGTAAAATCACGCCAAAGTTGAGCACATGAAACTAAAATTTGATTTGTGACTTAGAAATTTTTCAGAGTATCCAACTAGACCTCAAAACTGACTTATGGGCCCTTTTTGAGTATGTTCTGCACATTTTCATGAGATGGTCATAAAATAACTTTTGTTCCTTATATAATTTTCTACAACTTTGCTTTAGGTTGCTCAGACATAGAAACACTCTAAGCTATACTTTTTAATCAGTCAAACAAAAGAGCTCTAGAGGTCAACACTAGTCAAACCATGACTTGGAAACTTAATTAGGCAAAATGATCAACATGAACATTGTTCCTAATGACATTCTAAGTATAACTAAGTTGCTTAAGAGGATAATTAGCCACACCACACATTGGTCACCCAAATCAAGCATCACATGTACTAAAATAAGGAAAAACAAGTGACTTTGTTACTTTTGTTTCAAAACCATGTTTCATGTGTTTCATGAGTTTGTGGCATTGTACTATCTAACCATGTTTCACTAAAGTGTGTTGCACTTGAGGGTTGCACCCTATTCATTTCCTAAAACAAACACACATGGAATATAACAATATGTTGTAATGTTTCAGAAGCATGTTTCATACAATCTAAGCTCATGAATGGATGAATGATGCTCATGTTTATGAAATGCAAGTGCAAATGTGGAAGCCAAACACCTGGGGTGTTACAACACATACCCAAACCATCTCCAATGCAACCGGCTATAGCAGGTACACGTGGAAAGCATCTCCAATGGAAGCAATCGTCAGCGTGGCTGCCCCCAACCATGCATGCCAAAATAGTTCTATGATGGTCAATTTTTGTCATAGATCTATCCACTTCTATGATGATTTTCTAGATTCTTCATAGAAGTTCAAGAATGACTGCGACTTCTATGGCGAACCATTTTTCATCATAAATTCATCATAAAACTAAAATTATGATGAATTTGGCTCCTTCAATGACTGAAAGTTGTTCATAATAGAAGTGGATATTCCTAGTAGTGTACGTTGTTTACCTGTGGATGCACCCTATATTTTGGGCCATGTGGTAGATCACAAGTGTGACATTCTCATTGAGTCCTTTGTAGTCGACTCCCCGAATTTAGGCCAAGTAGGACATAGTTGCGAAGGAAGTCAGCCTATGTTCTTGATCTTCCTTAGTGATGATATGAAGTTAATCCTTAGCCATGATTATTAAGTATAATTGCTGCTAATCAGTGTATGCTTTGACTTGTAATTAAGAATGACTTATACTTAGTCTTGCTAGTTCTTTAATAAGGAGTACTCTGAGTGTTCATTGATCAACTATCATTTATATATTATCCTATCTCTTATTTACCCTTGCTCAGGAATAGGTGGATGGTTTCTCCATCATAAGTATAAGTTATCAATAATTTCCCTCTGCCAATCCTTCCCTGAGGTAAAAATATAAATAATGATACCTAGAATACTCTCGGGTGAAATGCTACAATAGTATATATGTGCGCTTGTAGAATTCTTTATATATATTCTTTCTATCTCACAATTAAATACTAGCGTACTACTTGAGTGTCATTATTACTAGTGATGCTAAGAAGTACCAACAAGCATTTCTGGCATTGTAGCCGGGGAAGGTAGAGCTAGGCAATCAAAAGGAATATTGATAAACTTTTACTTATAGATGAGATCATAAAACCATTTACCTCTACTCAAGCTGCCTTACTCTTGTTCTGTCTACTTTCATATCTTATGTAGGGTAATGTATGACTAGTTCTGACCATCTTTCAAACTACGTTGAAGATCTAGAAGCACTATTTAGGAGGACTAAAGCTAAACTCAAGAAAATTTCAACTTTAGAATTGGAATAGAACCAGACAAGCATAGCTAAACACTAGTTTTCAAAGCCATGGCTGACAAGACTCTCCGTAAATTCTCTACTCCAACTATGGCCAACATCCATACTAGACCGATGATTAACATTGGAAACAATGCTTTTGAGCTCAAGCCAACTCTCATCAACATGGTGCAAGCTAGCCAATTTTGTGGAAAGGCACATGAAGATGTGAGTGCTCATCTCCAACACTTCTTGGAGATTTGCAGCACTTTCACCATCAAAGGAGTTTCCAGAGACACCGTATTACTTCGCCTCTTCCCATTTTCACTCTTGGGGAAGGCAAAGCAATGGGTCTATGCCAACAAAGACAAGAATACAACATGGAAAAATTGCTCCACTACCTTCCTAGCAAAATTCTTTCCTATGGGCAAGACCAATGCTCTACGTGGAAGAATTTCAAGCTTTCAGCAGCAACATGATGAATTTGTCCCTAAGGCATGGGAATGCTTTAGGACTACATATCAAAATGTCCTCATCATGGGATGGAGAATTGGCTACTCATATAGACTTTCTACCATGGGTTGCCAAACAACACTCGTGAGAATGTGGATGCTGCTGCTAGAGGTACATTTTTATCACTCACAATCACACAAGCAATAGCTCTAATCCATTCAAGGATGGAATGAAGAACATCTTCAACCCTGCAAGAGAGGTGGAGGTATGCATCAACTCAAGGAGGTAGATATGTTGTCTGTTAAGATGGATCTGCTGATGAAGAGGCTTGAAGGCTGAGCCAATAAGAAGCAAGATGTCATGCACATTCATGATTCTCGCATGACATGTGAAGAATGTGGAAACACTAGGCATTCAAGGAACAACTGTCTTGAAACCCATAAGGATGTGAACTCCATCAACAACAACAACTATTGTCCTCAATAGCATCAAGGATAGAATCAGCAATAGAGGCCAAACTACCAAGGTAACTATCAAGGTAATAATTTCAATAATCAACCATCTTTGAAAGATTTAGACTTTGGACAAGCTAAAATTATGGAAGGTTTATCTAGAAAACTAGCTTCCAATGACAAAATCTTAGAAAGTATAAATAATAGAATGGATAGCTTTTCCTCGGCTATTAAAAACCAACATAGCTTTAATAAAATGATAGAATCACAAATAGCTTAGCTGGCGGCTACTGTTCCTTCTACCAACAAAGGTAAGATTCTAGGGCAACCAAAAGACCCCAAAACTACAAATCTTGTTGATATTCATAATATAGGATTCTACAAAGAACCACCTAGTGGAGGATGGGAGGATTATTCCTTGCCCATCAAGAAAGGTGATCTAGGAAGACCCATCATCCCCATTGCTATTGGACCCCATGTGTTCCAAGAAGCTATCTATGATTTCAGAGCAAGAGTTAACATTATGCCACATGTAATTTATGAGAAAATTCATGAAGATCCTTTGCTATATACAACCATGCATTTGTAGCTTGCAGATTATTCACTTTGCTACCCTAAAGGAATTCTTGA
This sequence comes from Miscanthus floridulus, assembly GCF_019320115.1. Lineage (NCBI taxonomy): Eukaryota > Viridiplantae > Streptophyta > Magnoliopsida > Poales > Poaceae > Miscanthus > Miscanthus floridulus. Next base: position 77,223,891 of record NC_089585.1, read on the forward strand.
AGACATCTGTGTATGAGTCGAATGTTTGTACATACCCATAGACTTCATGGTTTTGAACATGGGCCAAGATATAAGGGCACCCATTATTTTGGGTCGACCTTTCTTGAGCACCGCAAGAGCCATCATCTATGCGAACAGTCTCAAAATTTGCTTCACAATTAAGGATAAAAAGGAGAAATTTACTTTCAAGAATCATATATTGCATTCTCCTAGTCATCCATAGGTACAAGCTCTAACTAAGGACACAGCAAGCAAGAAGAAAAACAACTGAAGAAGGAAGAATAGGGCCAGATAGACAAGAGAAGAATCAGTCAACATGATCAACACACTTTGATTAGAGTACGACCACCTCCTCGCTCACCATTCCCTATCAAGAAAGAAGATCTAGGCATACCGACAATAGAGTGTACAATCGAACAAAGAATCTTCCACAACACCTTCTGTGATCTTGGATTAGGCAGTCAACATAATGTCCAAGGTAACTTATGATTATTTGTTTGGTGAACCCTTGTTTCCTACATATATGGAATTATAGATGGCGTACCAAACAATCTGATTTCTAGAGGGAATAGCAAAAGACATCATGGTTAAAATACAAGATTATTATGTCCCTACCGACTTCATGATTCTTGACATGGGAGAAGAAGAAGATGTACATATCATCCTTGGAAGACCATTCCTCAAAAGTACCAACACTGATCATATATGTTGGATTAGGACAAATCCACTTCCAAATCCCAAGACAAAAGGTGCGATGCAATTTCAATAGCTATACAACTTATGAGCAGGCAAAGAAGATCCATCCCAAGAGAAGACAGTCGATCATCCCAACACCAAAGGAATCAACTCCCTAAGAATGAAGAAGTTGTGAAAGATGAATGTTGGTGGTCCTTAACTCTAATTTCTAATGGCCAACATTCATATAAAATATGCTCAAATAAACACAAAACTTAGACATAGGGCTTTAGAACTAACAATTTCTACAAGTTTTGGTATTTGACCAATTGCAGGAGGACATATTAGAATAGCACAAGAAATGTACCTAAAGTGGACAACAAATACAATAAAACAAACACCGGACATAAACACAAACACATGGGAAAATACACCAAGAAGGCTCTTTTCGACGGAGCGTAAAGTAGACATGCGCAAAGAATAAATGGAAAGGCCCATCAACTCAAGTTATCTGGGCGAAAGACCACCCAAGGAGTAGCCCACATCCACTCAGCAGTCCACCAAGCGAAGCTGGTGGTGAGAGGGCCTGATCAGGGGTTGACCTGACCCCTAGGATCGCATGGCCCCCACCTGGCACTGCTCGCGTTCTCCTTCCACTGTGGCGCTTGCTAGTGGTCTTCCCATGGCGGTGACATTTGGGCTTGCGACAAAAATAGCCACAAATCGACCTCCCCTTGCTCCACCACCTCAATGCATGGAGGCATGCAAAGAAACACAACTCCACTCCAACTCCACCATTGATCCTATGACGGTTTGATCCAAGGGTCATGGTGAAGAAGCGCACTGGATCGCTGATGTGGCATGTTGAGTGGCCTCCATTCCTCCTCTCCACCTATAAAAGGAGGCCTCCCCCTCCTCATTTGACACACACACACAAGGCAAAGAGCACCTCACTTGAGCATCATTCCAAGGGCTTAGGCCCTAGATAGCTTGTAGACTTGGATAGGAAGAGATGTGAGAGTATGGGGAAGCATCGGGCTTGTTGGTGTCTCCCTGAGCTTGTACCTCGATGAACACACGTGCCTCAACGGGTTCTCCCACTAAGTGAGTGTTCATATTTTCTATGGTAAAAAGTCTTTGATTAGTTAAACTTACTCTTATTTATTTAGTGGGTTCGTTGTCCATCCCTGTGATGGATGCTCTAGTAGAAGGGGCCCTAATAAAGATGGATAACCCTTGCCAGCACACTAGAATAGTAGTTGATAGTGCAAACATGGTGTCTAGGCTAGAGGCTACTTTGTTTGCCTTGTTCCCCATAGTTGAGGGGTAGGCAACAGGTGGTGATAGCCCTGTCTATCCCTTGTAATCCCCCACATTCGGGTTCGACGTAGCGCTAAGGCTGGCAATTCTTGGTAGACCAAATATTCACCAGTCCCCAAAGTAAGCAAGTAGAAGTAGAGTTTATCTATCCATAGACCCAATAACTATAGGAATCCATCTCAACCCTTACCAACTCTACCTTGGTGTTGTCCTTGGATGAATTATCTAGAAGAGTACCTCTATTCCCTATGAAAAATACGATACCCTGAATACTTCTGGGTGAAATGCTACAACAATAATTCCGTGCGCTTGCGGATTATTTCTGTATGTGTTAAGAAATACCATCAAGCATTTCTAGCGCCGTTACCGGGGAGCGGTTGCCATATTTTCTTCAAACCTAGTTCATCCTCGTATTTGTATCTTTTCCTTTTTTCATTAAAAACACAAAAAATGTTTTCACCATGAAAACCACTCCTATCCAATACTGCTCCGCTTCAAAGGGTGAGTTCTTTGAGCCACCACCAAAACCAAACTTTTCATGCAGCTATGAACTCCGCCCTAGCTTAATAGCCATGGTTCAGGCACAACCCTTCTTAGGGCACTATAATGAAAATCCCTGCCACCACCTGCATGAGTTCGACGAGATGTGTTCATGCCTAAGCTTCTTGGGCATGACACAGGAAACCCTTAAGTGGAAGTTGTTTCCCTTCTCTCTCACGGAGAAGGTGAAGAAATGGTACACACATGTCGTAGAAAGTATGAATGGGGACTAGGATGAACTTAAAGACAAGTTTCATCTTGTATTCTTCCCTATGTCCCGTATCGACTCTCTACCAAGGGCAATCCTCGACTTTGAGCAGTGCAAGGAGTCTATAGGTGCAGCCTGGGCTAGGTTTTTAGTGTTAATACACGCCGGCCCAGACTTGTCTTTACCCGACAGCATATTGCTGCGACTCTTTTGTTTGGGTATGGATGCTAACCTATGCGTAGATGTGACTGCTAGAGGCCGTTTTACACACAAAACTATGACGAAACAAGTAGAACTCCTTGAGCACTTCATACACAAACACTCTTCTTCCGTCATAAGAACTAAATCCCTCTAGGCAAAAGTTACATCGAGTGTTGAGGAGTCCTCATTAGTCAAATCCAAACACATACCATCCTTAGATTTGACTCATGAACCCTCACTCAAACCACAAACACTGAAGGAAAGATTAATTCATCCTTAGAGTTCCCTATCGAATTCAGGGATTTTGGCAATACTTCAAAATATTTTGGACACAAAAAGCTTACACGTCCTGCTGAGGAAGTTTCCCCAATAATAGAGTCATCAAAGGAATGGTTGTTGGAAGTAAAACGTTCTTCTGAAGCAATTTAGATTCTTTCACCTTCCACAACCATGCCTTGTTCATTAAAGGAAACAAACATGGAAGCTCTACATAACCCCATAGTCGGGACTAGTATCATGTCAGAATTCCTAGCGAAAATCCTTTTGGGTAACATACCGCTAGTCCCGGCCAATAAACTCTTCAAAAAGTCCATCAGGACTCATCTTTGAGTGTAGTGGGATTGTTAGGACCATGCCAATTGAAATTAATGGAACCGAGGTTCACTTAGATTTCCAAATATTTGCCATCCTTGAATTTGATCTTCTCGTAGGCTACCCTCTAGACAAACTTTTCCAAGAAAAATCTTCCCATGGGGGCCTAAATGAAGAGTTTGGGAGAACTACTTCTGCCACTCACATAGATATTCCAATGGTGGAGCAACATCCCAACAATGACCCATTCAAGGGGGTGAAATTCATATCCCCATTTGTTGCACCTAAGCTTTCCTGTGAAACGGAATGTCCATTATCACCTTTGCTCAAACAAAAACCTTTTCCCTCTGGCCATCAAAATGTTGATCACGATAAGGGTCAAGATTCAACATTGCCTTACAAGATATATCTCCTAAGAACAAAAATTGTTGTGCCATGGACAATCTCAGAGCACCAACTCTAGAGCTCAAAAAGAATAATTCCACTAACAAGCATGAAGGTTTCTCTTTTGAGACCTCTCGCGTTTCATGCTCACTCCTAGAGTCTCTAGAGTTGATCATGCTTAGTGCCACATGCTTCTATGAGGACCACAACAATCTTTTAGTCCTCGTGTACAAACTTTTTAGAAGAATGGTTGTGGATGCAAATGTTTATCATAAATATTTCAAATCTCGTGGATGTGTTGTAATGCTAACCTTGTAGCTTGAACGATAATGCTAAATACTTGGCAGTGAAGTTGGGAACTAAACCACCACTCTTAGCTACAATATGTAGTTCCTAAGGTCAAGCTTATGACCATAAACAAAGCACTGTCGGGAGATACCTCCGATCATCATAAAAAAGGGGATTATAAAAAAAACAAAAAACTTTCGTATTAATAAAAAGCAAGAACATGTTATCGAGTTAGTATGCACCTTCGGGTATTCTTATGTGCTGACCCTTTCATGTTAGGAATAAGAAGAATGAGGGATATACGATGCGCAAGAACATGGGAGCTGCATCTTTGGTGATGAAACACACTAAAAAAGGAGACCCCAATTCTGCACAGTTAACTTTCACACAAAAGTCCAAGTATGGGGGAGGATGGTGAGAGTCCCAAGTTCCATACACACCAAAGATCATCTTGCTTAAAAAAAGGAAATGATGATGCTATCCCTACCTTGCTATATATATAAAAAAATTATTAAATTTGAGTATTATAAAAAAAGTGTTGACCAATCCCTTTAACTCATTTTTGTCTCCATAAGAATACAATCATTCAAATTCATGCTTCCTTTGTTTATGTAGTATGCTCTAGTTTGGGTGTATTGATGAGTACATCCATAGGCTTTTTAAATTAATTTTGGTGCTTAGGTTAAAATAGCCTTCTTTAATCAAAATTTGACATGGTGTTGAAATTTGGTTAATGAACTTTGAGGTTATACTTCCATAATCAATAGAAGTAATTCATGATGGAGATAAATCAAGGCTATGTTTATTTTTGCAAACTTTGCCCTAGCCTTGATTATGCTAAAATGACAAAAAGTTTGGGTGAACACATAAAATAAAATAAAAAATATAATAATAGTAATAATAAATAACAAAAATAAAAGTAATAATAATTATAATAAAATTAAGGCTCCCTAGTGTTTCAACTGGTAGAGCCCTTGTCTGTTTCTTTTTTTTTTCTTTGTTAAATAAAAGTAGGTACAAAAATAAGTGTGGGGGAGATCTCTCAAGCATGATGAACACACACATTCAAGATCTCCCACCAACACGTTGCACAAACATCAACTGATCCAATATGCAGAAGGACAGGACAAATGGCTCAAGAGAGGATTGGCTGAACCTCTGGTTTAGGCAAACCATCTCTAACTCCCCGTAGCTCCTTCTTCTTCGACAATGGTTTTTGCAACACAACTCTCAACTCCCTCCAATTTTGATTTTGAACAAATACAAATCTTGATCACTAAAATTAAACTCAATTTACCCCTGCTATCTCCTCCTGATGAACAATGCCCCTATGCAATTCAACAAACCACACTTCATTTAAAATTTTGAAAAGTGTCATGTTCATAACATCTTTAAGATAGAAGCTTACATAAAGTTTGTTCCATATACATATGCTTATGCTTGTGGGAAAATATTCTAATAGGACAATCATGTTGACTAAATTCCAAGCCTCGGGGGTGCAATTCTCCTCATTGTTCAATTCCACCAGATAAGTCCCCAAGTTTGAAATCTTCTTCTATGATTTAGAATTTCTAAAGTTTAGAAGTGATGTAGGAATCAGAAAATTCAAAAATGTTAGATAGACATTCTGTAAAATTCTACTAATTTGAGAATATTTCTAACTCCAAGAATGACTAACCCCTAGATGGCTGACCGCTAACTCTTTTTATTCTAATCTATTCCACGAGTTTTGTTGTTCTTGTTGACATTTTGTAGGATGATGCATACGATCAAGAGCAAGTTCACCCAATCATCTTCTTCCCGCTCCACCAGGAGTGCCTTTTCTAGAGCCGGTTCCAACATGAACATAGATGAACCAATCATTGGAGCCTCTACACCTACCATACAAGAGGAACCCAACTTCCTGATGGACGAGAAGGACATCCGCTAGCAAAACCACTCTAAGAAGGACAAGTTCAAGTTGCTGAAGCCATGCAACTTCATGCTTACAAGTGTGTACAATCCACAACTGCTCCAAGACACCAGTATGGATGTTGAGTTCAACTTTATATTTCAAGTTGTGGGTTGGCAAAAATTTTGGAGTATCACTGAGCAAGGGTCTAGAGCCTTAACTATGGAATTTCTATGCACTTTGAACATAACAGACATGGGGTAAATTTTAGATTTTTTGGGAAGGAGTACTCTACTCCTTGGAAAGATTTTAGTCGCCTCCTGGGTTTTCATGCATAATGTCTAGTAGATGTAGACTATGCTATCCAAGATTTTGATAAAACAAATTTTTGGAGGGAAATTTCTAGGAAAACTGATTTCTTCCATCCTAGGACTAATGATATCCACAACCCTACTTTACACTTTATGCATAAATGGTTCAGGATGACTTTGTTTCATTGATCAACTATCATTTATATATTATCCTATCTCTTGATTTACCCTTGCTCAGAGTAGATGGATGGTTTCTCCATCATAAGTATAAGTTACCAATAATTTCCCTTTGCCAGTCCTTCCTTGAGGTAATAATATAAATAACGGTACCTAGAATACTCTCGAGTGAAGTGCTACAATGGTATATCTGTGCGCTTGCATAATTCTTTATATATATATATTCATTCTAAGTCACAATTAAATACCAACATACTTCTTGAGTGTCATTATTACTACTGATGCTAAGACGTACCAACAAGGGTCCGGTCCTCTCCAAAACCTAGCCTGCTCAGCCTCAACTCAAGTACTGACTGGACTCTAGCAGTCAGGATCCAGTCCCTAGCCGAGCCAGGGTCCAGTCACAAACTGACGCCTCTTTTCTTTTTCTATCCCCTCGAACACTTTGCCCTTGCTTCCAAATTGCTAACCACAAAGTGTATTACTTATGTGTCAGTGTGTTAGCATTTTTCAAGGGTTAATTGTTAGCACACTAGGTCCCTAAATGCATATGAATGAAACACTTCACCTAGTGGCACTCGATAACCGCTTAGCCAAAGATTTCCCCTCTTTATAGTATGACTATCGATCCTAAACATAATCACACCCTCTATGATGTCTTGAGTGCCAAAACAAAAACCTATTGATACCTTTGCCTTGATCAACACTTGGTTTTTGTTTTTCCCTTTCTTCTTTTCATGTTGGAGCACTTGATCATCTCTTTTGGTCACCACCACCATCATGACCATTATCTAGCTCCACCACTTGGTGTGTACAACCCTATCTCAATCACAACACTTAATGACAAGGGTTAGTACACTAGGTTTCATCAATTATCCAAAACCAAACTAGGGCTTTCAGGCGCCCTGTGACATGCCACCATCACTCCCCAGCACCCCTGACTCTCCGAACAACATGAAACATGTGCAACATGAAACACTTGAATGCAACATACGTCTAAAACAGATAAAACATTTGGAACACACACTTGCAATAGTGTGAAAACATATGGAACATCAAGATAGAATACTTGCAACTTGCAACATGAAAACACTTGCGGCAACGGAATATTGGAATAGATGAAACATTTTGAACATACTATTGCAACATATGTATGAAATATATGCAACATCTAGATCAAAACACTTGCAACATACGTTTGGAACAGATAAAATATTTTGAATAAACTCTTGCAACATGTGCAACATCTCTGATATGATCTACTTTTGCAACATCCATATCTGCAATATACTTCTAAAACATCTAAACACTTGAAACATCTATTTGTAACATAGGGAAGGGGGAGCCTATGCTAGTCAATTCTTGCCGTTGGGATGGGAGGCGATGGTGCGCGAGTACCACTAGCATCTAGCACCAGTGGCATGCATGAGCACTAGCGCCACCAGCACTAGGCTTGGGTCAGTGGGGTAGGCGGCGCGTGCGGCAGGCGAAGCGAGTACCATCAGCACTAGCATGTGATGGGAGGGAGCAGATGGCATGCGATAAGAGGAGTCTAGTGGCCCACATGATGGGGCATGAGCGAGCGGCGGTGGATGGGGCACGTGGCAATATCTAGGGGAGTGCGCACCTACATCTAGGATGGGGCAGCCATAGGGCGCTGCGATAGGGGAGGAGGAAGTGGAAGGGATAAGGATGGGTGATTTTTTAATAATCTCGCAGGCAGAGTAAGTGGCGGGGTAAAAGTGGAAGCAACGAGGCGATGGGCCTGCAGGAGCATTCGACAATTTGCTCGTGTCGGACATAAGACACGTAGCATTACCGTATTATATTGCTCAAAGCCTATTCTTTGTAACCACCTTGTCTGGTGGTGTGATCAAATAAGAGCATCTCCAAGAGTATCCAAAACACTCTCCCAATCTAGGATTTTCAGCAGTATAGGAAAAAATCATCTCCAGCAACTCTCAATCCCACCTCCCAATCTTTTTTGCACTTGAGAAAAAAATCCCCCTTTGCGCGTAAAGATTCTCAGAATCCAGGTCATGCGTATCTCTCCCGCGGCGATCTAAATGCTCCTATAATATGGTCAATCTAAATGTGGAAGGGAGGAAAAGAATAAAGAAGTAAAAAAGGGTTCTGATGCAAATGTACAAGAGAGTAACAATGTGTAAAAGTGGTTAGGACAATTTAGAAATAGTATAGGATTTCTAATGTAAAATTGTATTATATATTTTATAAGCGAATTATTGGAAACTAATGGAGATGATCTTATCTCCCAATGCTTTTTGATGAGTTGAAAAACCATGGTTTTAGGAAGAAAATATTGGGAACTCGGATGCTCTTAACTTATAGGGTGTTAAAGCTGTAAAGGAATATGAGTTCTGATCCGCTTGGATATGGGAGTTGTAGCATCGAAAGGCTCCTAGGTTATAAGCAAGGAGAGGCCATGAGGGTAGGGAAAAAGCCACAGCCTTCAGTCAACTCATTTTCCTCGTCAATCATACCACCGCGCACCATAGCTAGCTAGGGTTTCATTGCACCAGCATTAGCTATTCCGCTTTCAATCGATCGATGGCGTCTTTAGAGGCTACGAAGACGAAGATGATTACATTGAGGAGCTTCGATTTCGAGGAGTTTCGAGGATGGAGGAGGCGGTGGTGATAGAGTTGTAGACCATCTACCACATGATCGAGGATGACTGCGCCGACAACTGGCATCCGGCTCCCTAATGTTAACTCTAAGATTCTCACCAAGGTCATCGAGTACTACAACAAGCACGTCCATAGTGCCGCCGTGGACACCACCAATACCTCCGGGGGTGGCGAGGACCTCAAGAGCTAGGACACGGAGTTCATCAAGGTTGACCAGGCTACGCTCATTGACCTCATCCTAGCTGCCAACTATCTTAACATCAAGGGATTGCTAGACCTAACTTGCCTAGATGGTGGCTGACATGATGAAGGGCAAGACTCCAAAGGAAATCTATGAGATATTCAACATCAAGAATGACTTCACCAAAGAGGAGGAGGATGAGATCCACAGGGAAAACCAGCGGGCCTTTTAGTGATCACACTCTACATGCTACTATTAGTGCTAGTCTACTTCTACTTAAATATATGGTTGTAACTGTTAAGTAATCTGCTGCTCCCCTTGTGTGAATGCACGATAGGGATAGGTGGTGCCAACAAGGGCTCCCTGCTATTGCACTATAGCAATTGTAGGGGCAGGTGCCGAATGGCTCACCGGCCGCACTATAGCCATAGCAGGGGATAGGCACCAAAGTCAGCCCTACTATTACATCAAGTCACTAGAGCAGCATGTTAGCCTGACATGTCTGTGTACCAGGATTAGATGGATATAGTTGTATTTATAGTTTGCCACTACAACTCAGTAAAGAGAGAGAGTTCAGTTTGCCATCTCCTCTACAGAGCTCCAGGCCAACGCTGGTGCTTGTGCTATGTGTGTGTGTGCTCTGTTCTCCCTCCCAGTCTTCTACCTCTAACCATAGTGTGTGATAGCCAATGACAATTCATGGTTGGCATCGCTAGTGTGTGCTCGGCAACACTAGTGAGTGGTCGGATAACTCTGTGTCGGAGATCAAGGGGCTAACAAGTGGTATTAGGGACATACAAATGATGTCGCCGGACTAACCGCTGGTGATGACGCATGGTTCAGAGATGGGCAATAGCAGTAGTGCTACTATGGCTGCCTAGCCATGATAGGAGCTCATTGTGTGCACTGGTGTGGGAGGTCAGCGGCACCAGTTGGCCGATGCTGACTTGCACCAACTATGGCGAGTGGTCTATGACCATGAAGGTCAAGCTTAGAGCCCGACAACTCTAGAATGTTGTTGACTAGGGCACTGACAATAAAGAAGATGACATGTCAGCATTGGAGGCTATCCTCATTGCTATACCAGTGGAGTATAGGGAGCCATTGGGGGCAAAGAGCTCTTTAAGGAGGCAGTGGGAGGCCATTACGGCAATGCGCATTGGTTTTGACCGTGCAAAGAAGGCGATGGCCCAGCTTCTGAAGCAGGAGTACAGCCAACCTCAAGTTCAAGGATGGTGAATCGGTAGAGGACTTCTCCCTCTACCTATAGATGCTCATCAGCAAGTTGAAGAGCCACATCATCACCATCCATGAAGAAGAGGCGGTCTCCAAGTAACCTCCACTCCATGCCAATGAAGTACATCTAGATAACTCTTTCTATAGAGACGATGCTAGACTTGTCTACCCTCATCATTGAGGATGTGACAAGCCATCTATGGGGGGTGGACGAGCGCATGAAGCAAGACATGGCAACAAATGACAATCGGCAAGCTACTGCAGACAGAGGAGGAGTGGGCTACCCAGAGGAACTTCGAGGAACCCTCCTCTAGCCGTGGTGGCGATGGCAAGCACCGCGGCAAGGCTTCTTTGGAGAAGAAGAAGCGAATCGACCCCAATGCCTACCGGTGCTGTGGGAAGATGGGTCATTAGGCAAGGGAGTGCCCAAATCATAAGTAGGAGAAGAAGGCTGAAACTCATCTGGCGCATGTTGATGATGGTGATGAGGCCACTATCTTGATGGCGATGTTCTATGCACTACATGACATTGAGGCTGAGGAGAAGGAAGAGGTGATGGTAGTGGAAGGGTCTAGGGAAGGCCTTGAAGGCTGTTAACCTTGACGAACCGAGCACCCAAGTCCACCTTGGATGTGTGGACAGGCGGATAGGAGCAGCGGTGGTACCAAGACTCTAGCGCTAGCAACCACATGATGGGTTCCAAGGAAGCCTTCTCCGAGCTCGACGATGACGTGACTGGCACGGTGAAGTTCGGTGATGGCTCAAGGGTGGTGATCCAAGGGCATGACACCATCATCTTTAGGTGCTAGAATGGCGATCACCATGCGCTAATGGATGTATATTACATCCCATAGCTACATTCAAGCATCATCAGCATTGGCCTAGCTGGATGAGCAGCAGTAGCAAGGTATTGATCAAGGATGGCGCCCTTAGGATCAGGGACTAGGAGCAGCGCCTTCTTGTAAAGGTGAAGAGGTCCTAGAACCAGTTGTACCTGCTTGACTTGAAGGTAGAGCAGCCGGTGTGCCTGGCAGCATGGCACACCGAGGATCCATGGCTATGGCATGCCCGGTTCAGGCCATCTCAGCGTCAACGCAGCTCAGTCGACTAGAGAAATGGTCTAAGGGCTGCCTCACATCAAGCATGAAGCCAAGCTATGTGATAGCTACCTGGCAAGGAAGCAGAGGAGGCTACCATTCCCAAAGGTAGCCAAGTATCATGCAGCGGACTGCTCTCGAGCTCATCCATGATGATCTCTATGGGCCAATCACGCCAGCCACAAATGGTGGTCAGTAGTACTTCCTCCTACTCATGGATGATTGTAGTCGCTATATGTGGCTACAACTCTTGATGAGAAAGGATGAAGCAGCGAAGGCGATCAAGAAGTTCAAAGCCCGCACAGAGGCGGAGAGTGGCAGGAAGCTGCGTGTGCTGAGGACTAATTGTGGCGGTAAATTCACTTCAAGTGGAGTTCACTGCGTACTACATAGATCAAGGTGTGATGTGACACCACACCATGCCATACTCGCCATAGCAGAATGGCATGTTGGAGCGGTGGAACCAGACGGTGGTCGACATAGCTCGATCCATGATGAAGGCAAAGAGCATGCCGGCAAGATTCTGGGGTGAGGCGGTGACCACGGCGATGTTCATCCTCAACCATGCACCCACCAAGGCCTTAAAGGGCAAGACTCCATTTGAGGCTTGGCATGGACGCAAGCTGAATGTATCCTTCCTCAGGACATTTGGCTATGTCGGCCATGTGAGGAACACCACACCTAACCTTGGCAAGCTCGAAGATAGGAGGACACCGATGGTGCTCCTAGGCTACGTAGAAGGCACCAAGGTGTACCAGCTCTACAACCCACGCAGAGGCAAGGTGCTTGTTTCATGCGACATCATGTTCGACGAGAAGGCGGCCTAGGACTAGAACAGCCCGAGCATGGGGGAAGCTGGTGACTTCACCAGCACCTTCATCATCGAGCACTTTGTCATCCATGGTGATGGAGATGCTGGAGAGGAGGTGCAGACCACTCCAGCAATAGAGCCAAGCACTCTGGGAGGGGTGCCAAGCAGTCCTACAGTAGTGGCGACCACTCCAGGATGGGTGTCAAACATTCCAGTAGCGGAGTCGAGAAGTCTTGCAGTGGTGCCGACCACTCCAAGACTAGAGCTGAGCACTCCTACAGTGGTGCAGACCACTCTAGGGGTGGTGATGAATGGTCCAAGAGTAGTGCTGAAGCACTGAAACCTAGGTTGCCGAGCACTCTAGGTACTATGATGAGCACTCTAGCGGAATAGGGAACTCCATCAATGTTGATCGAGTTCGTCTCACCTCCAAGTGACATCACTGAGTTTGTGGATGCCTTCCACAATGGTGAGGAGGTGTGGTTCCGTAGGCTAGATGACATCGTCGGTGGCACAAGGGCCCTTAGGCCTAGTAGGTCGGCTGCTCAATGACCCAGAGCTGCTTCTCATCAGTGCATAGGAACCACCCATGTTCGCGCTAGCCGAGCGCAATGGAAATTGGTGACGGGCGATGCTGGAGGAGATGAAGGCGATCGAGGAAAACAAGACTGGGGAGCTTGTCGATCCACCTCTAGGATGTCGTCCGATTAGCCTAAAGTGGGTGTACAAGGTCAAGCAGGATGAGCACAGTGCCATTATCAAGTGCAAGGCATGCCTCATCGCCCAAGGCTTTGTCCAGCTCGAGGGAATGCACTTCGAGGAAGTCTTTGCACTGGTAGTGCGCATGGAGTCTGTCCGACTGCTTCTGGCTTTGGTAGTAGCAAAGGACTGTTGCATCCATCAATTTGACATAAAATTAGCGTTCCTTAATGTCGAACTAGCAGAGACAGTCTTCGTCAGACAACCTCTAGGTTTCACCATCAAGGGAGCGGACTATAGGGTGCTCCGACTGCACAAGGTGCTCTACGGGCTACAGCAGGCCCCACGAGCATGGAACACCAAGCTAGGCGAGCTTGGGTTAAAGTGGTGTGCAACTGAGCATGCGCTCTACACGTGGTGATGGGGGAAGGAGGAGCTCATCATCGGCGTGTATGTGGATGACTTGATCATCACCGGTGCACGTGTGGAGGACATCAGCAGTTTCAAGCGCGAGATGGTGGCTTGATTTCGAATGAGTGATCTCGGCGTGCTCTCCTACTACCTCAGCATCGAGGTGAAATAGACGAAGGAGGCGCTCACACTTGGTTAGAGCACGTACGCCTCAAAGCTATTGGACTAGAGCGGCATGGCTGAGTGCAAGCCATGTGTGACTCCGATGGAGGAGCAGCTGAAGCTGATGAAGGCCAGTACAGTGGCGAAGGTAGATGCAACACTCTATTGGAGCATCGTAGGTGGTCTGCGCTACCTAGTCCACACAAGGCCAGATATTACATTTGCCATGGGCTATGTCAGCCGCTTCATGGAGGATCCTCGAGAGGATCACTAGGCTACAATGAAGCGGCTGCTGCGGTACATCAAGGGGATGGTGGATCAGGGAATCGTCTTCCCCAAGACCAACAGGAGTAGGCTACAGCTCACTATGTTTAGCGATGTAGACATGGTAGGGGACATCAATGGATGGCGGAGCACCTTTGGCGTGCTCATCTTCCTAGGGTCGGCTCTAATCTCATGGCTGTCGTTCAAACAAAAGGTAGTGGCACTGTCCACATGCGAGGCAGAGTATGTGGCAGTGGCCACAGCGGTAGTGACAAGCTGTGTGGCTGAACCGGCTGCTGGGTGAGCTGACAGGTGTGGAAGCTCACCCACCAGCACTGATGGTGGACAACCAGCCCACCATCGCCCTCATGAAGAATCTAGTTCTCCACGACTAGAGCAAGCACATCGATGTCAAGTTCCACTTCCTCAGGTACTATATCGATAGAGGGCAGATCATCATCGAGTTTGTTGAAACTAGTCGGCAACTCATGGAAGTCCTCACCAAGCCGCTCGCCCGTCCTCGGCTCACGGAGCTGAAGGAGATGATTGGCATGGAGGGCATTCAAGGGTTAGCAGCAGGATTAGGGGAAGAATTGTTAAGTAATCTACTGCTCCCTTGTGTAAACGCATGGCAGGGACAGGTAGTGCCAAAAAGGGCTCCCTGCTATTGCACTGTAGCAGCTATAGGGGTAGGCACCGAATGGCTTACCTGCCACACTGTAGCTGCTACGGTTGAAAAATATCTGACTCCAACTTTTTCTACATGCACAAGAATTTGGTTCGTTGCATGAGACCCCACAATTCAGCGTGTGCCGAAGAAAGCCATGATGAATACAGAATTGGCTAGCCAAGGCGCTGATTAGAATCAGCTAGGATTTCAATATCATCGCCATGTCAAAAAGACTCTGGTAATGAGAATGGCATCGACCTAGAGCAGGGAGACACGCCGAACTCTATAGAAGGGGAAGTTTGGAGTCCAAGTTATCTTAATTTAGGATGTTTCGTTTTCTTTTCCAAGTTTTGTGATCGGTCTTGTTCAACTAGTACTTGTAGTCAAGCCCCGGGTATAAATAATGAACCTCGGCTATTGTAAAGAACATCCACACATCAAATCAAAATAGTACCTTTACCTTTTTAGCCTCGTGCCACCCTTAGGAGTAGGAGTCGAGTAGATTTTGGCAAATTCCTCCAGCAAGCAGGGCTGCATCAGAACGTGGTATGGTATGAAACTGGTATGATAATAATTTTATATGCTTAGAACATGGAACATGGTTCCTGACTGCTAAGATTTGGGATCTCAGTCTCAAGGACAACTGCCCAATGACTATCCAGTCACACTCCGATTTGGTCACAGAATCTCATCCATGATGTAGCTTTGTTAACCAATATCAGGTCAATTACATCGAAACAAATTATTACTTCTGCTTTTTGCAACTCTAGCTGATCCCTAAGACTCTGTTTAGGTGTAGATACTCAGGCTGAGGAATTGAATTTGTCTAGAATACCAAAGCACAGTGGAATTGGAAATGCCCAGGAATACCAAAGCCATTTGTTTGGATGTGCATGTAGTTGATAGCTGGAATCAAAGGAAAACAACTAATTTCAATTCTTGTTTGGATATTCAAACTGTTGAATTCCATGTTTTGAAGAGTCTGGATTGTGATGTAAATGCATTGCAATATGTTTTCACAACTTGCAGACGTAATGGAATGATTATATATCACTTCACACATAAAAGCATGATAATATTCAGAAAAATAGTAGAAAATGCAGTAATATTATTAAAAACATGGAAAAATAATTGATGAGAACAACCCATAAATATTGATCACAAGCATCCATTATAGGGTCAATACTTGATGATCAATATTCCAAGTCTTTTACAAGTACCACAATATATCATAACACTTAGGCCCCTTTGGTTGGGCTTTTGAACCTACTTTTGCTTTTGCAAAAGCCAAAAACCAACCAAAGGGCCCAAAAGCCACAACTTCTTTTGCCCAAAAGCTGCTTTTACTCTAGTACAAAACTAAAAGCACCTCACCCCTACTTTCACCTGCTTTTGGGGCAAAAATTTACCCACTTCCACTAGTTATGAAGATAGCACTTCGTTTTTTCTCTTCTTTCTTTCCTCTATGTGCGACCTCATGAGAAATAGAACCGCACAGCGTGCTTCATCATCCCTGGTGAGCTCCCTCCCTCTGGTGACCTAGCCCTAGATCCGGTGTGCATAGGCAAGCTCCCTCCCTCCGGTGTCTAGGCCCCAGATCTGGCATGCGTGGGTGACCTCCCTCCCTCCAGTGGCCTGGCCCCAGATCCGGCGGTCGTGAACCAACCATCGCAGGCGAGCTCCGTCATCCCAAGCCAGCTTTGTTGTCGCTCCCCCTCCCTACTCCAATAGGGCCTCCTCCCTCACTCTAGTGGCACTGGCCCCTTCTCCCTCTCTACTCCCTCACTCCGGTGGCACTGCTCATTGGCCTAGTGGATGGACCTGGACCCCGATGTAGATGGATGGATGAGAGCTCCACCGCCGACATGATCCATCCCTAGCTCCGGTGTGAGCTTGGACAAGCACCACTCCGACAAGAAGGCCCAGCGAATCTTAGCCGACGAGCCCTAACTCTGCTACATGCTCTGTTGAGAGGAAGAAGATGGACATGGTGAGGCTGATAGGTGGGGTCTGCTCATAAGTGTGAGAAGCTGACAGTAGCTTTTTCCAAAAGCCACAGCTGGTCAACAAAACAGGCTTTCAACTATCCGACAACAGCTTTTTCACTGCAGCTTTTGCAAAAGTCACAGCTCACAGTAGCTTTTGCAAAAGCCACAGTCCAACTAAACGCACCCTTAATCAGTATTAAAAGGTTCATAAGTACTATATTACATAACAACAAGCATACATAACATCCCTCAGCCGCCATTCCTCTAATTAAACACTAGGAGACATGCTTTGTTCAAAGGCCACAGGCAGTTCCTTAAGTGCTTGGAATAAGCATTCATTAAGGATCAACTTCACATGAAACTACAAATGGCCATATCTTTCCTTTGTGCGGGAAAGGTCCGTGATATTGGATGTTGATTCATCCAAACAATTCCAAGACCATCCAAACAACGGAACCAGAAGGTAGTAAATGTCAAATCCAAATCCAGGGCCCCAAATCCTAGTCCATACATTCAAACGGGTTGTAAGGCATGTTATGAAAAAAATTTATCCCGTTGCAATGCATGGGCATGCATCTAGTTAAGTGCAAAGTTTAAAATTCTCATGAAATTTTTGCATTTTGGTCCTTTTTGAAAACATTTTTTACAAATAGCCCCTTGGCAAAACATTTTCTAAAAATAGACCACCATCTCGACGCATAAGGGTATGACGTTGAGGTCAAGCTCTCGACGCGGTGTTGGACGACATCGAGGTCTTGCCACATACTGATGACTTCAGTCGCATCTACCACAGAGGCCATGGGCCCCTCATAGCTTGGAGTGGGATTAGTTAACGCCGAGCCATAGACCTCGGCGTGGCTCAACTCAACACTGAAGTCTGGGCACATAAGGCCACCACATGGCCCCCTTCTTCCTCCCTCCTCCATTCTCTCCTTTCCTTAGTGCGTTCTTTGTCTCCCCCTCTCTTCCCACGAACCCTAAACCCTAAATGTAGGTCTAGGGAGGCCAGATCGAGGTTTTGGATGCTTCCCCAAGGCGCTCCTCCTTCCCCTGTATCATTTTATCCAGTTAGATTCAGTTGCATCTGTTGTTTATCTCTTGGAGAGTAGGATTTGATTGGTTGGTTGATGTCATTTGAGAAAAGTATGTGTGAAATGATTGTAGGCCTAAAATGTATGTTTATTGTGGTATACTAACTTGGTTTCTTTTCCTAAGTTAGTTGTTCATCAGTGGATTAGGGTTAGTTGTTTATTGATTGCATTAGGG
Source organism: Miscanthus floridulus (assembly GCF_019320115.1). Classification (NCBI taxonomy): domain Eukaryota; kingdom Viridiplantae; phylum Streptophyta; class Magnoliopsida; order Poales; family Poaceae; genus Miscanthus; species Miscanthus floridulus. Next base: position 77,241,910 of record NC_089585.1, read on the forward strand.
TTAGTTTTAATGTTTATGGTTTACTTTTATTTACTTAGTATTGGTTTTTTGTTTACATTAATTTGAAATCCTTAGATTGGTGATAAATTATATCCATTTTGTTAGATGGAAGACATGTGGTGGCAGCAGATGTGGCGAAAATAGGGTCATCCTAGAGAATTATACCCCGACATGTCTAGCAAAGATGCCCTCGTCCTTTCAAACCTCCCTGTCCCTACCTGCGACTGTGGTTTCAACACCCATGTGTTTTAATCGAGACATTGAGACACAGTTGCGCGTTGCTACTACACATGCAGTCGTTTTAATGTAAATAATTGTCTCTGTATCATTGTTTTTCATTTGTGTTAGTAGTTTACTAATATTTTGGCGGAATCTTGTTGTGTAGGCACATGAGAGGTGCTTTTTATTTTAGTGGATCGACAATCCAGACAAGTTTGACCCAAGGTACCTCCTTTTGATGATTGGTGGAGAGGGAGACATCCACGTGAGCGCTTTGAGCGATGGGTTCCACCTCCTCCTAACCCCCCACCAATGATGGCTGAGGAGAAGCACGTAGCCACAGCAAGACGACTTGAGGAACCTCCTCTGTGCCATTGCGGAGATCAAGCTATGATATCCTCTTTGAATTCGTTGGAGTTTGTGTGTGGCAATAAGCACGAAGTAAGTGGAAAGTGCATCTGTTGAACTATTTAGCTCTATATGTGCATGTACTAATCTATCCTCTTTTAGTGCCATGGATTTGCAAAGTGTCATTTTAGAGAGTGGCTCTGTGGTCCTAAGTCTCATTGGTCGGAGCCAAAGGAAAAGGAAAATAAGAAAGATAGGATAATCATCGAATCCCCTCCTGTGTTGTGCGAATGTGGTGTTAAAGCCAACTACGGCCTAGTCCCTTTGGAGCTTGGAATAGGCCATTAGTGCAGCCATATGGTTGAGTATGATGACGTTGGTTATTGTTGTGGAAAACATGAAATCGAATTTTTCTTCTGTAATGACTTATGATCTAATTTTTCATTTGAACAGAGCACTAGGAAATGTAAGTGGGAATCTTATGATGGTAAAGCTAAATTTTTTAATATAATCAAGGCGAAGCAAGTAATTGGATGGAAGTTGGGGTGTGGATCTTAGCTCATCGACCTCTTTGTTAAATAGTGTATAAAGGAGATGCGTGAGTTTGCTAGAAAAAATGGTTATCATAATCCGATCAGTGTTAGGTGGAAGAAAAGTAGGTTGGATGCTGAAAGGAAGGCAGAGGAGGAGAGGGCAAGGAAGGAGGCAATGGAGGAGGCAAAAGTACAGGTGCAGGTCTTGAATGACCTTGTTGGTTCATTGTGTGCCAGTGAGTGATTGAAAGACCCGATATTTTTGTTGCCTATTTTAAATTCTAATTGTGTTGCTAATTGGTTGCATTTTTATACATGAAGGGATTGGATGCAGCGAGGACCATGGCACAAAGGTGGTGAAAGGTCCTAATGGCTAGAGGGGGGCAAACATACTATTAAAAATTTCTACAACAACACTAAGACAAGTTATTAGTAAATAAGATGGCGAAGCAAATTTTGTGCTAGCACTACACTTGTGTTGTAAGCCACCTACCCAATTCTAATCTCTATGATCTCTAGTATATCACACAAGGGCTAAGTCACTAATTTACACCTAGGTGAACAATAACTCAAATGCTTTACTAGTGCTCATTATGCTTTTCTTAGGATGGGTGTTTCCAACTTGTTTGCCCGCTTAACAAGAGCTACAAAGCTTATCCTTCTCAAACACAACATTTTTCAAGCCTCTAACCAAGTCATGCTTAACCAATCTATTCAATTGTTTCATTCCAACATGACCAAGCCTTCTTTGCCATAACCAACCCATACTAGACTTAGTGAACAAGCATGTTTGATAATTGAGCTTCACTAGCATTGAAATCAACCAAGTATAGAGTTTCATATCTAAAGCCTTTCAAGATCAAGTTAGAGCCATCTACACTTATGATCTCTACATCATCTACTCCAAATATGCACTTAAATCCAAGATCACACAATTGAGCCACGGATAGCAAATTGAAGTTCAAGCTCTCAACTAGCAACATATTAGAAATGATCATGTCATTGGATATTGCAATCTTACCAAGCCCTTTGACCTTGCTTTTGTCATTATCACCAAAGGTAATACTATCATAACCATTGCTATCATTGGTGTTGATTGAGTTGAACATTCTTGCATCACCGGTCATATGTTGAGTGCACCCACTATCAAGAACTCAATGCCTCCCTCTGGCTTTGTAATTGACCTACAAAAGAAGATCAACTCTTTTTAGGTACCCAAACTTGCTTGGGTCATTTAAGGTTAGTTACTAAGCTCTTGGTACCCAAATGGCTTTCTTCCTTGAGCCCATCCATGGTGCACCATTGAACTTAGCCTTTACACCATTAGTACCCTTAGTAAGCACATAGAAAGAATCAAGCTTAATTGAGGATACATTAGCTTGTGATTTCTTGTTCATGCATTTTTTTCTATTTGACCAATTTGCTTGCAACTAGTGCAAAATCGATCATTGTTCTTCACAAAACTAGTCTTATGAGGAGCAAAAGTTGCCTTGCCTTTCTTGGGGGTATAGCCCAATCCCTTTGGCTACCCAAGCACATAAGCAAGAGGTCCTCACCTCCATAGGCATTGCCTAAGGCGCGAGTGAGCTCATTGACCTCCTTCTTCAAGGTCTCATTTTCAACCATAAGTGAGGCATCACAAGTGAAACCATCACTCATAGGTGAAGTGGAAGTGGATGATGAGCTACATGAAGGGTTAGCAAGAGCAACAACAATAGGCTTATTGAAAGATTCATCAATTATATCACATGTTAAGCCTTTGTCACATGTTACAACATGCTCCTTCTTATTTTCCTCATCAAGCAGAGAGGAATGAGCTTTTTCAAGCTTCTTGTGAGCCTTGCCAAGCTTCTCATGGGCTTCCTCTAGCCTCTCATGAGATGCATTGAGCTCATCAAAGGCTTGCTTAAGGGCTTTAGTTCCTTACGCAAGTCTTTGCATTCCCTTCTCTTAATGTCAAAATGTTCTTTAGCATCTTCCAACATGTCAATTAGTTTATCTTTAGTTGATTCATCATCACTTTCACTTTCATTATCATGTTCCTCATCACATCCATCATCACATGTTTGTACCTTAGTGGCCTTAGCCATGAAGCATATAGATGGAGTATCAAAGAGAGAAGGCTTCTCATTTATAGCAATGCTTGCAAGAGCCTTCTTCTTGGTGGTCTTGTCATCATCACAATCATCATCATCACTTGAGGAAGCATCACTATCCCAAGTGACCACATATGAACCACCCTTCTTCTTCTTGATGGTCATCTTGTCCTTCTTCTCATTCTTCTCCTTCTTGTCCTTCTTCTTGCTCTTCTTGTCGTTATCATCATTGTCGCTATTGTATGGGTATTGAGCAACAAGATGATCCTTGCTTCCACACTTGAAGCACCTTCTTGATTCTTCATTGTTCTTGGATGAAGACTTCTTTCTTCTAGCACGATAGGCCTTCTTCACCATGAACTTGCCAAATCTGTTCATAAAGAGAGCCATCTTCTCATCATCCATATCATCGAAGCTTGAATCATCATCTTCACTTGATGTATCTTGCTTGGCCTTGCCCTTTGATGATGATCTAACTTCAAATGCCACACTCTTCTTCTTCTCATCCTTCTTCTCATCTTTCTTCTCCTTCTTTTCTTTCTTCTCATCATCATCTCAATATGTGTCATCGGTCATCACATCTCCCAACACTTGGTTTGGTGTCATTATGTCCAAACCACTCCTCACTAGCAAGGTGACTAACATTCTAAATCTTGATGATAAGCATCTCAAGAACTTATGAGAGAAGTCCTTGCCCTTCACTTCTTCACCAAGTGCTTTGAGATCATTGACTAGCACTTGTAGCCTATGGAATATCTTCAGCACACTCTCATCATCCTTCATCTTGAAACTAGCAAACTTTTCCTTGAGGATGTATGCCTTAGCACCCTTCACCACCTATGTCCTCAAATGATTCCTCCAACTTTTTCCATGCCTCATGAGCCATCTCAATGTTCTTGATTTTGCTCAAATGTTCTCTCATCAATAGCATCATGAATGGCATTTAGAGCAATGTCATTGTTTTGGAGAAGCACTTCTTCGGCCGTGGTGGGATTCTCTGGATTGGCAATCTCAATCTTGGTCTCTACCACCTTCCACACCTTTCTATTGATTGACTTGATATGTGTGGTCATCTTTGACTTTCAATATGGATAATTTGTGCCATCAAATTGGGGTAGCTTCTTGGTGTTGTTGATTTGAGCCATTTTGACACCAAAGATTGTTAAGCCTCAAATGATGGTAACCATAGCTCTGATACCACTTCAAAGGTCCTAATGGCTAGAGGGGGTTGAATAGCCTATTAAAAATTTCTACAATAACACTAAGACAAGTGATTAGTAAATAAGATGGCGAAGCAAATTTTGCACTAGCACTACACTTGTGTTGTAAGCTACCTACCCAATTCTAATGTCTATGATCTCTAGTATGTCACACAAGGGCTAAGTCACTAATTTACACTGAGGTGAACAAGCTAACAAGAGAACTACAACTAAAAAGCTATACTAGCTACACTAACTAGTTACAACTACCACAAGCTCTACACAAGTAAATACACAAAGTAAAGCAAGAGAGTGGTAGAGATGATATACCACCATGGCAAGTGATCAATCACAATGAATACCAAGGAGACAATGATGACACAATCAATTTTTCCTCTGTGGTTCACTTGCTTGCCGGCAAGCTAGTCCCCGTTGTGGTGATTCACTCACTTAAAGGTTCACGCGCTAATAGGCACCGCACGCCTAACCCGCAACTGGGTGCCGCACAACCAACACAAGATGAGGATCCACAAGCTATGCATAATCCACTAGAGTTGCCTTTGGTGCTCCGCCATGGAAGGCACAAGAACCCCTCGCAATCAAAATGATCAAAGCTGGAGACAATCACCTTCCTCCACTCAATGATCCACCAATCACCGGGCCATCTAGGTGTCGGCAAACACTAAGAGTAACAAGATCTCCACCAGCCCAAATCACCCAACTAGTGCCACAAGATGCTAGAACACTAAACAATGCACTAGAGGCTCTCCAATCTAACTCAAGATGATCAAATCAAGTGTGCAAGTGAGTGGAGTGGTGAGCTCAGCTCTCAAAGGGTGTATGTAGCTGTTAGAAGTGCCAAGAGAGTGGCCAAGGCCGGCCACACCCTCTATTTATAAGCCCACAAGCAGATAGAGCCGTTACCCCTTGGTGCTAGTCTTAGCGGGGGCACCAGACACAGCGGTGGTGGCATCGCCCCTAGGGTGGCAGTGACCACCCGACCAACTGCCCAAAAACACTAGTCTTTGGAAAAATATGGTGGTGCACTGCCCTAGGTACGACGGTGATAGTGGCGGTGACTAACCCCATTTCCCTTGCTCTCTAGATAAATATGGCGGTGGCACTGGACAGGGTGGCGGTGCCCCCCGCAGTGCACCATCCCACCTGTGGCAGTGCACACCACCCCTTCCACTGCCAGCCTTAGCTCTAGCTCCTCTTGGCCACGTCCAGGTGGGCACCACCCTAGGGGTGGCGGTGCCACCAGACAAGGTGGTGGTGCCCCACCCGAGCACCTCCTTCTCGGCCTCTCTAGCCGGTCACCGCCATAGGGGTGGCGGTGCACCGGACAAGGGGTGGCGGTGCCCCCAAGGTAGCACCCCGAGCTAAGTTTTGCCTCCTTTTCTTCATCTTTTTCACCACCTTTGCAAATGTGCTAACACTCCAAGTGTTTCACCATCACGTGCAAGTGTGTTAGCATTTTCACAAACATTTTTCAAAGGTTATTCACTTCTCACCGATTGTGCACTAGGCCAAAAATGCATATACACGTTTTCCAACACCTAGTGGCACTAGATGATCGAGTTGTCTGATAAGAGCTCCCCTCTTAATAGTATGACCATCTATCCTAAATGTGATCACACTCTCTATAGTGTCTCAATCACCAAAAACAAAATGGCCCTATGGGTATCACCTTTGCCTTGAGCCCATTTTGTTTTTCTCTTTCTTCTTTTCCAAGTCCCAGAGCTTGATTAGCATCACATGTCCACACCACCACCATGGACTTCATTTCATGTGGCCATCTCCATCCATGAGTGCCACCTCGCTCCTTCACTTGGGTTGGACCATCCTATCTAGTCACACACTCAGATGCAAGGATTAATCCAAATAGGTTTCATCAATTAGCCAAAACCAAACTAGGGCTTTTAGGTGGCCCATGCAAGGTTTTAGGAAAAGAAGGCTCATGAGCATAGCACGAAAGGTGGTCGCCCCGTGCTATCTTAGATTGTGGAGGCTTATGAGGGGGCAAGGATGAGGACGACACTGCAAGATTGAGCGAGCTCATCACTCTAGCGAGGCTTGCAAGCGGAGGAGGGATGAGTACGACGCTGCTAGACTGAGCGAGCTCATTGCTCTAGCAGAGGCAGGCTTGCAGACGAAGGAGGATGCGTTCTTGTCTTAGGCCACAGATGAAGGGGAGGCCTGCTTACTTCAAGCGACGGGTAGAACAGGGCAATGCAGGTGAGCCTAGCCATAGGAACAAGGTTGTCGTAGATGATTGGGACTCAGATGATGAGTAGCTCTTCGATGGTGGTGATGATTAGGGTTACAGGATGCAAAAGTGTGGTGCACCCTGACATTGTGTTGTCATGTAATTTAATTTCCCTTATTCGAACAATTCATGTCATCATCTTAATTGTAGGCTTCTCAAACTTATTTAATGCAAATGGTGTAGCATTTGTAGTGTGTTATCACATCAACTATGTATTGTACGCTTTGAATTGTCATATATTGAATCAAACGCTTTTCAGGTCTACTCGTACCGACCTTTTTAGATGAAATGAATGCATGTATGGTGTAGGCTTTTTAGTTGTAGCAACTATCCTTTGTAGTCTATGAACAATAGGCTTTATAGATGAAATGATTGTACACAGTTGTAGTCTTTTTGCTAGGCTGAAGCTCTAGTAGGGGACATCCGAAGAACTGAGCCACACGGTCCTCCAATCCATCGGACTCCATGTCTCCTATGATTGGGAATCCTCTAATTTTTAGTCCAAGGATCATGGCTGCATCCTCCAAAGTGATCGTCATCTCTCCATACGATAGGTGGAAGCTGTGTGTCTCTGGTAGCCACCTATCAATCATCGCTGTCAGCGCCGTTGGGTTGAAAGGTGGCACCACACGACAATAGACATGAGCAATAGTAACAATCTTCACACACATTAGGAGGGGCATGTAGCGCTCATCATAGACCATGGTCATAGCAGACTCATATGTCATTGGCCTCAAGACATTCAACACCTACAAAAGAAATAGAATAGAGAGTAAGTATTACAGGTGTTGAATTCACACAAATGGAGGCAATTGAAGTTTACCTCTCCCTGTTCTATCCTCCGAGCCTAGTGCTTCTCATCGAACCTTGGATCAAGTAGGGGGAACTGGTCCATCCTCCATGTTAACAAGTGACAAAGCATTAGTGTTAATGACAAAAATTATGAAAAATTGGTAAGAGAACAAATAACAAAAGTTAAATAACAATAGTTTAGATACTAGTAAACAATGCATTAGTAACCGCTAAGAAAAACAAGTACAGAAATAGATTAGTGAGAAAAAGATAACAAAACATTAATAAGAAAACAAGTAATAACACTATAAGAACAACTAAGCAAACCAATGCATTAGATACCTGCTCTCTAAGTACTTTAGGACATTTCCTTCTATTGTGGCCTAGCTTATGGCACTTTGAGCAATGGCTACGTTGGGTATCCTCTACAAAACCTTACTCATGATCTTCCTTTGGTGGCTCGGTCCATGTCCAACTTGAACTGCTTTTGCCTCCTGGGTCCTCTACTCTTCCACAACAACCCAAGACCAGCCACATACTTGGGGCCATCATACAAGGGCCATTGGTCTTTGTCTCAAAATGGCTCAAACTGAGGATTCCAAGTGCTCATAAGGTTTCTCAATGAGAACTCCATAGCCATGCGGGGAGGTACCTCAACATCAACACGTCTAATCCGACAAGTCATAATCATGTGGGAGCAAGGCATATGGTATATGGTTGGTTTCCCACATGAACATTTGTTCTCATTGATTATTACTTTATGCTTTGTAGCACCATGGTCTTCACCACCAATGTTAGTTCCATCGCTCTCTAGAATCTCATGTGTTATTTAAAGGATCGAAACATGCTCCCTTCTGACTTTTAGACTTCTTCTTTGAGAAAGAAAGTTGTTGAGATACTAACAATGGTCAAGGTTTGATTGCTATCCATAGAGATCTCACATGTGTTTTCCTTGCAACAAACCAAGCATTCAACTTGTAGAATGTGAACAAGGCAATAGCAGTCATGGGAAGACCCTGGCACCCTCTAAGAAGACTATAGAGCATCTCTGCCATGTTACTAGTCATGAAGCCCCATCTCCAACCTCTGATGTCGTATGCAAGGGTCCACTTTTCCTTCAATGGCATCAAGTCAACGAGGAACTATCTTCCACTAGCATTTGTGGCTAACTTCAAGGTGTCTAGCTTCTCATTGAATAATTTAACCTCCTGCTGCCTGCAAACCTCCTCAAATAACTTGAAGTTGTCCTTCGTGCCATCACGCCTTATAAGATTCTGAGCAAGGTGTCCCATGCACCACCAGTGATGTATTTGGCCATAACCAGGAATCTCTTCTTATACATCATTTAGAATGCCGGCATGCCTGTCGAATATGACACAAACATCACACCCTGGCCCAATAATTGTTGGTATTTTTAAATGCACACAGATAAATTCGCAAGTACATGGATACCATTGTAGCTTTCACCCGAGAGTATTCCAGAGTATCGTATTTATCCACAGGGAAACAATGGTTAAAGAAGATGATAGTTCACTATCATGTATCTACTAACTAGTATACCAACTGAACTAAAGTGGGGGTAGGCGTTGATGATGATAAGAGTTATGAATAATAACACACATAGGAGAATTCCATGGTATATAAATGAGCAGTCTAGCTAACTTGAGAGGACACCGGTTGAGTTCAAGGTTCCTAAAGACTTCTCTATTACTTCGGTTCTATTCTAGTTTAGACTAGAGGGTATAACTAAAGCATGCGTAGATATAGCGATCACACACAATAGCACTTTGGGACATCGGAACACTAGCCACAGAAAGGGATGAGAAAAGGACTAGGAAGCTCTGACTATGGTCCTACAAACACCAACCCAAACATGGTGGACTACGTTGGCTGTTAGGGTTGTCACCACCTAGGGCTACCACAACTATATGTGGGGTTGGGTGCAATCTCAGGTAACTCATAGTCTAGACACCATGTCTACACTATTAATTACTACTCTAATCACATATAATAACTAGAGCACTCAATGCGAGTGAAGATCCCATGCTAAGATATGATAACTATACTAACCGTACACATGAAAGGCATAAAAGTGAATAGAGAAGATAACTATATTAAAGCATAAGTCTTGCAAAAGTAAGATACAAAGATATACCCGACCTCCAAAGTTTTCTCCAGAACCCGAGCATGGCTCAACTCTCCCTAACTCTCAACTAGGGCTATTCTACTTCTACATCTTGAGAGCTAGCTCTAATCCTAACAAGGAGGATATGAATTAGGGTTTTAGGATCTGGTGAGGGAGGGGGGTAGGGGCTGCTATATATAGGCTAGAGGTAGAGTAGCGGCCAAGGAATCGAGGTGGAGTAATGGGCAAGGACTGTAGGAGGAGTAGGGGGCAAGGAATTGCCATATCATCGATCCGCATCAACTCTCCCGACCACCATTAGATGAACCGACCTAAAACCACCTTAGAATCAATGGTGTAGGTCGTAGGAAGGAGTACATGGTGACAGAGGGCGATGGGCGACCCCCATGGCCCGGGCGGCCTCCCTAGTGGGCCAGTCAGCCCACTTGGTGCCAGGTGGGCTCCTCCTTCGGGTGGCAAGGCTTGGGCTCCTGTCTTGAGTCGACTTTCATAGTTGTCGTGGGTAGAATCACTTGTTGATGTTGGTTTGCTTGTTTGGAGTGTATAACAATGGTCCTGAGAGCTATTTTCTAGATAAATCCTACTATAGTCATGAAATCACCAAAGCTCATGGAATTCATTAGTTTAAACCCCTAAACCTTCATTGATGATTACATTTATGCCCTTATACATGTTTAATTGATAGTTTATAATGGTTGTTAACTACCGTCAACAACTCCCCCAAGCTTAACCTTTGCTAGTCCCTTAGCAAAGCTAAACTCAACAATGAATCAGGAGTTGCTACTATGCTTTCACGCCTCAAAAGTACACATGCATTCAAACAAGAATTCTCCTCTAGATTAGAATAAACTGATCTGACTTTCAAACTTACCCATATTACCTTCCACTATGGGGCTTCTTAGCCTTCACTTGGATCTTGAGCAATTGAAAGACAGAACGATCAAGTCAAGCACTATGTCTCACAGTTCTTTGTTCCACCATTGTGTCAGAGTTTTTATAAGTTTTCAAAATAAAACTCAGAGATTCCATTGTATGACACTCTCTAGTCTCTCAATATATGTGGTATTTGTGGATCCTTACTAAGGCAATAAAGATGTTATGCCTTTTTCTCTTCCTATCACTAAGGCTTATGTGGAGTTCATAGGTAGAGAGAAAGCTAGAGCATACTTGCAATGCATATATTGTAAAGTCAAACAATGGATCCAAAGAGAGTTGAGTCATACAATCAAATCAAGATGTGCATGTATGTGGATATTTGTGGTGGATATATATGGTGGCAAACCTATAATTCAACTTTGATCCTTGAAAACATATCTCTCTTTTGAAACTTGAAAACATTTGCTAGAGAACAGGGGCTATCTTATTCAACTCTCTTTTTTCAGGCGGGCATCTGAGTACCCATTGTTTTAAATATCTCAGACACTTTTGTGTCCATTTTTTTTCAACTTCTTTTTTTCCTTTTTTATGAATAACTTTTGCATAGCCCCATGTCTCTTTTCTGCAATAAAACTTTTGAGAGATAGCAACAAGAACTTGGAGCATTTATTTGGTGGATGGAAAACCTATCAAGCATGTTTTTGTTTTCATTCCCAGTGTAGGAGTAAAACATTTTTGGGTGGATCTAGATGGAAGGCATGTTTCTACGCCTACCCCTAGTGTAGGAGTAGTGCATATGTGGGTGGTGTGTACGTGATCTTGATTTTAAGAGCATGACAAATCTCTCATAAGGGTCAACAAAGCTTGACAAAACTCAATACAAAAGTAAGCTGAATATATGTGGAAGTTTTCCCTAGCCTAAATAACATGTGTGGCTCTGCTGGGAATTCAAGCTTTGTCAACAGGAACTCATCAAGTAGCATTTTTGTGTTTTTAAAAGATAAATCTCTAGAACTTTGGTGTCACTTGGAACAAGATAAATAATCAGCTCAGACCTTCTCATATCATATCCATCAATTACCTAGACTTAGATCAAGCATATGCTACCCACGAGTTTCAAGTTCAGAGTAAATTCTTATATCAAAATAATCTTATCCAAAACTCAGGAGAATTCAAGGCTAAAAACTAGGTACTTGAAAGGAATTACAATAGATAAACTATTCATTATTTCCATTTTAAGAGAGTATCTTTAGAGACCCTTTTTATTTATTTAGCTCTTAAAAGAAATTAAAGCAAACTAGACACACTCTTTTTATTTTGTTTTCATTTTTAGTTCACGCATTATAACTATATATATTTCTATAAAGATAACTTTTTATTTTTTTTAGTTATTCATCTTTCTTTTAGATATATAAAGCAAACTAAGAATAGTAAAAATAATAAGGGAAAGAGATACTTAGCTGGATACACGGGGGATGCTCCTCCCCCAAGCTAGTTGTTGAGTGGTTGCTCAACGAGGTGGCCGAATGTGGAGGTGCTGGAACAGAGCGTCCAATTTTGTTTTTGTTGTTGTTGTTGCTAGAGGCTAGCCATCTCTTGTCCCATGCTTACGTGCCATTATGTGTGATTGTGTAACGTACCTTGTATGGCAGCATTTGTCTCTTCAATGGTTGCGAGTCTATTGTCGAAGCGGTGGAAGGCCTCCTGAGAGTCATAATACCCTCAGTCTAGAGAAAGACATGCGTCCTCCCTAATGTCCGACTTGAGGTTGCTTCATGATCTTGCCCTTGGTAACTATGGAAGTGCATTGTACCTCAGTTTGCTCTTGAAGATGAGGATTCTTGAGGTGGTGCCTTCAGTAGTGGCACTTCCAATGGTGATGCCACGTTCTTTTATCAAACTTGTCTTGGTTTTAAATTTAATTTTAGTCTAACAAGTTCATCTTTCTTGACTTGTTCTCCCTCCTTGTTCAGGCATTAGTAGTAGAAGCTGGTGACATCCATCATTATTGCTAGGTTCAAAACTTTCACTTATAGAATTTGGTGGATCAACTCCCCCACACTTCGCTCAAAGCGTGTTCTGCTCAAAAAGACAAGGTAGAGATCAAGTGCATGGGCTCTGTTGGTGGGAAAACACCGACATAACTAAAATTTTATTTATTCTTCTCTAGCCTTAGGCACATGATAAAGTTGATATTATGTGCATTCATTCTTATAACATAGATAATAAGATCATAAGGATGAGGATGAATGGGGCATTTGAATACATTTGACAAAAAGAGTGGAGTTGCTTAACCTATGGAAGTATTGTCTAACTTTACATAATGTAACAAACTTTACATGATTATGACTATCATCTTCCAAAAATAAAATATGCAATATTTTATCTCATTTGATTAAGACTATGAGATCAAGAAAGTGGTGCTATGAACAAGCTTAAGGAACAAGACATGTTGAGTTAATCAGGTTGGATCAAGCAAAGATGTAACTCAAACATGTTTGTTTCTTCATTTATGTGAATACCAAGATCAAAGGGAAGCTTTCTAAATAATGACCACTTACCTTAAGATGTTACCTTCATTATTGGAGCGTGATGACACCATGTGACAAAGGAAGATGGCTGTGGTGATCCTTTCTTCCTGTTTTGAAGCTTTCCTTGCTTGAGTTGTTCATGAGCATCTTGTCTCCTATATCGCACTCCTTCTTTCTCATTCTTTTATGATGCCATCTTTTTCTTCTTTCTTTTGTGAATCTTGGCATTTTATTTGGACCTTCTGCTTGATTCATTAGTTTCATTCCTACAAAACATTAGTGGACAACACATACCTGAAGGGATGTACAAATAATTTGAAACAAGGATAGTGTTGTCATAGAGCTAAAGGTCATCTTCTATGCTATAGTAGAATTGGTTTTAACATTTTAATTAGCATAGAATCTTTATCCCATGTTTTAAATAATGTGCCTCAATTGTTGCAAAAACTTCTTCTCGCAAGGATTGATTTTAATTTATATCTTAAGTTTGATTTTCATATATGAAATTTGTAAACATATTCAAACTTGTAGAAACAAAGCAATATTGAGCAGAGGGATTGCAAACCAGCGTGTCAGAGTGAGAAGAGCAGGGTTGTATCTATTATAGAAAAGTCAGCCTTCATCCCCCTCACTTGCTCCTTTATGTCACTCAACACTGTCAGCGAGAACTTGTGGTTTTAGGTCCATTGAGTAGGACCTCTCCCTTGCTTTTAGCTTTTCTTTGCGCCATCTGATCTTAGAGATGAGGATATGAACAATTGCATATTCTCCTTCCATCAACCTTTCTTGATTTATGTTGATTCTTGATTGATGAGTTGGAGTTCCTTAGGGCTACGAACTCAAGTTCCTCCTTGATTGTCTTTGTCCTCTAATAGTGTGGTGGAGAGTTGCTCTTCTTTATTTGTTAGCATTACACCAACCGTCTTGATGGTCAAAGAAGGAACCTCATTGGTACTTACATGCAATCTTCATCTCCAATGGCTTAGGGATGACTTCTTATGCCCATGATTTCAAGAGACACAATTGGCAGACCACCATGGATTGATGACGTCTATTGATACGAGAATGCACACCATGATGTAGTGGCATCTTGTCATCTTGGTCCTTGTTGACTATGTGTGAGCTGATCTTTTCGAAGATGATGAAAGCAAACTTATTTTGGCTAATATGAGGTGGGTTGCACCTTGCTTCTCATCATCATCTTAGCTTGTCTTGGGATGGTTTAATGCTAAGATGTCTTCGGCATTGCTCATAGCCTGTCAATATGTCCATCCACTTCTACAGCTATAGTGGTGATTTTTGGATTTGCAGGTTCATACCATGAACTAGGCATAGCTTATACTCATTTTTTCTGCAAAACGTTAGTGGACACATACCCAGGGGAATAAAACAAATTTGCATTATAGGTTGTTGTCCATAACTTTTGTAGTTTTCCTCAATGCTAATGAAAGGACAATTTTAGGATTGTTTTAGCATAGATTTTTTTATTAACAAACTTTATGTGTTGGCTGCATTCTAGCTTGGTTCAAGGCTTAAGATAACTTGCAACAAAGATAAGTGAATAAACCTTGATACTCGCAGTTCTTCCTTCCATGAAGAATAAGATGGGTCTTCTTTGTGTAAAGTTTTTGGAATTCATATGTCTTCCTTCATCTTTGGTGTGAATTTATTTTAGGACTTCCCCAATTTTAGTTGAGAGTTTTCAACAGGGGTTAGTCCAACAAAATAACCAGTATCTACTACAGCAGGTTTTAGTTCAATAACCAAACTAAACTCCATGTCTAATTTGATTAAGGAAGGCATTTTAACCTAAGCACCACGCTTAATTTAAAAAGCCTTTGGAAATAAGGTCACACACCTCTTGATTTAAACTAAGCACCATGCTTACTTTAAAAGATGTATAAAGATACTTCCAAACCTAAACATACTATAGTAAATAAAAGGTAACATGAAAGCATTATAGAGATTTATTCAAATAGAGATGAAAGAGCATGATCATGGTGAGAGTTTTTTTAATAAAAGATGCAAGTGGCATGAATGTATGGAAGGAACTAAATATGTTGTGGATTTGATATGAGAGAATTTAAACCAAATGGAGTGGATGCATGGATTATTCAAAGTAAACAGTGTAGTGGAATGCAAAAATTTAGAGATAACTACTCATTAAGTTTAAAGTCCATGAGCAAGACTATCTCACCTTTCTTGATCATACTTACCATGACTCACTTGATGGAATTTGTGAGTAGTGCAGCATCTATATTCGTCACTTGAGATGTGATTTGAATTCTTGTGACATCGACCTTTTTCTCCAATCTACACATGGTTAGAATAATATATATATATGTTTATACAAACCTGTGAGATAGCAGGGTTCCAATGTTGATGGATCTTTAATGTTCAGGAACCCTGGGTTCTTTAATGTTTCTTCTTTCTTTGTTGAAACTCGTCGAAAGGTCGCAATAGCATCTATTCTCCTGTCTTTTACAAAATTCAACAAAACAGTGGTAATCCCACAAAAGTTAGTTATAACTATATTAGCAGATATCAAGCTAGTATCAAAATCTTAACGCTAATTGTTTCCCCGGCAACAGCGCCAGACAGCTTGTTGGTATTTTTAAACTGCACACAGATAAATCCGCAAGCACACAGATACCATTGTAGCTTTCACCCAAGAGTATTCCAAAGTATTGTATTTATCCACAGGGAAACAATGGTTAAAAAAGTTGATAGTTCACTATCATGTATCTACTAACTAGTATATCAACTGAACTAAAGTGGGGGTAGGTGTTGATGATGATAAGAGTTATGAATAATAACACACATAGGAGAATTCCATGGTATATAAATGAGCAGTCTAGCTAAATTGAGAGGACAACAGTTGAGTTCAAGGTTCCTAAATACTTCTCTATTACTTCGGTTCTATTCTAGTTTAGACTAGAGGGTATAACTAAAGCATGGGTAGATATAGCGATCACACACAATAGCACTTTGGGACATCAGAACACTAGCCATAGAAAGGGATGAGAAAAGGACTAGGAAGCTCTGACTATGTCCTACAAACACCAACCCAAACCTGGTGGACTACATCGGCCATCAGGGCTGTCACCACCTAGGGCTACCACAACTATCCATGGGGTTGGGTGCAATCTCAGGTAACTCATAGTCTAGACACCGCATCTACACTATTAATTACTACTCTAATCATATATAATAACTAGAGCACTCAATGCGAGTGAAGATCCCATGCTAACATATGATAACTATACTAACCAGTATACATGAAAGGCATACAAGTGAATAGAGAAGATAACTATATTAAAGCATAAGTCTTGCAAAAGTAAGATACAGAGATATACCCGATCCTTCGAAGATTTCTCCAAAACCCAAGCATGGCTCAACTCTCCCTAACTCTTAACTAGGGCTATTCTACTTCTACATCTTGAGAGCTGGCTCTGAATCCTGACAAGGAGGATATGAATTAGGGTTTCAGGATCTGGTGAGGGAGGGGGGTAGGGGCTGCTATATATAGGCCAGAGGTAGAGTAGTGGCCAAGGAATCGAGGTGGAGTAATGGGCAAGGAGTCTAGGAGGAGTAGAGGGCAAGGAATTACCACATCATCGATCCGCGTCAACTCTCCCAACCACCGTTGGATGAACCAACCTAAAACCACATTAGAATCAATGGTGTAGGTCATAGGAAGGAGTACACGGCGGTAGAGGGCGATGGGTGACCCCCATGGCCTGGGCAGCCTCCCTAGTGGGCTGGCTAGCCCACTATAGTCCCAAGTGGGCACCTCCTTAGGGTGGCGAGGCTTGGGCTCCGTCTTGAGTTGTCTTTCATAGGTGCCATGGGTAGAATCACTTGTTGATGTCGGTTTGCTTGTTTGGAGTGTATGACAGTGGTCTCGGGAGCTATTTTCTAGATAAATCCTCCCACAGTCATGAAATCACCAAAGCTCATGGAATTCATTAGTTTAAACCCCTAAACCTTCATTGGTGATTACATTTATGCCCTTATACATGTTTAATTGATGGTTTATAATGGTTGTTAACTACCGTCAATAATAACCACTTGTCTTACTAGTCTGAGGAACCAACACCAACTATCTATGTCCTTCTGAAACAATCACAAAGGACAATCGGACAAGTTGGTCTTCTGAATCAGTTCCAATACATATAAGCATTGTGCCTTCAAATTTTCCTATAAGAAACATGCCATTAATTGAGACAACAGACCTGCAATGCTTGAATGCTTCGATGCTCTACCCAAAAACCAGAATGCCCTACCAAAAATCACCTCCCATTCCTCGTTTCACCCTCCTTAGCCAAATACTCATAGTGCATCTTGGGATTTACAACTTTCATTGCGTTCAACATTATAGGAAGGTGCTTGTTCCCAATCTCCAAAGATAAGTTCCAGTGCACGCTGCTTTGCCCTCCATGCTTTTCCATACTTGATAAGTAATTGTAACATTGAAAGATGATCTCAACCAATGCGGACACCGTAATGGTGGGAATATGCTTCACCATGGGGCACAATTGCCTTGTGATGAACCTAGAATTGAGCTGCAAATGGTTCTCTTCTGCCTCAGCCATTTGCAAACATGTGGTTGTTTCACTAAAGTAATCTTCCATGTGCCTGCCTTCATTTTCCTAGCACATACTCTCCACCCACACTATGGTTCTTCACAAGCAACAATGTATCTAGACTTCTTACATGAATTGATGACCCTATATGGACGGTTATGCACAATGGAGTACTCTTGCAACCATGATTTCAAGTGATCCATGGTAGCAAACAAGATGCCCTTCCTTATGATTTTGCAGCCACTAACTATCGACTGAAATTTGGTTGGCAGTCTATCTAGGGGTATGCCCAAGGTAGTAGATTATCGGCAGACAGGTGCGCAAGCTATGAACGAGATGGTGATGCAAGATAGACACTGAGGTTTTATCCAGGTTCGGCCATCGTGAAGGCGTAATACCTACGTCCTACGTCTGATTGTATTGTTGTATGTAAATGAGATCATTTTTGAGAGGGGTCCCCTGCCCGCCTTATCTAGTCTGGGGGGCAGGATTACAGATCTAGAAACCAATCCTAACTAGTTATAATTACCATAGGTGGCTGGATAAGGATTCATATTCTAACCGACCAGGATCTTGATTGATCTCCAAGTCTGCCTTGATTCCTTGCACGGGACTTCAAGCAGATCGGCTGGGCCACGCGTCATCTTCTAGTGGACCGGACCCCCTGGTTCGGGCTGGCCCAATACTAGCCATAAGGGTATAGGGGTTAATACCCCCATAGCTAGTCCCCGAGCACCATGTATTATGTTGCAACACGCCATTTGATCTTCTTTGGCTAATGCGGTCTGTCTTCATGTCATCTCCAACTGGTTGAAACATTGACCAAGCAGATGTGCCAGTATTCTGGTCAGCATAGAGAGCAGTAGACCACTGATTATAGCCGAAGATTCTGGTTGTCCGAAGAATGCATGGTGCTCTAAAGAAAAAAGAAAAAGATTTCTTTCCTGATCAAGTGTGCCCACTTGTATTTCTAAAAAGAAATGTAAGTGACCCTTGTACAGTAGTTATGGCCAACTGTCAGAGTGTAGGGGTTGATAAAATAAGCACATTCACCTGCAAGGTGAAGTGTGCCCACTTAGTCCCCGAGCCTGGTAGTAGGTGACATAGGCACGTGGTGCCAGGGTCTAAAAAGAATTCCCAGTTAAGTTGAGAATCCAATCATCGTACAAGCGATATGAGCTGCACCGGTAGGTGCATCAGTACCGATGTAGTCCCTGAGCTTGCTGGAAGGCAAGGTATCAGCCTTGTAGCAAGGTCTAAGTGAGAAAAAATGAATGCCTCTCAACTATATGTGACTAAAAATCACATGTAGCCAAGGAGAGCGGATCCCCAAGCAATGTTTGGAGAGTGGTCAGGGCAGTCCCCGAGCACAACATGAGGAAAATGATGAATCCCCGAAAATAATTGTAGTTAGGACAGTCCCTGAACACAAAGGTAATCGGGATAGTCCCCGAGCACGATGGCGGTCGAGATAGCCCTGAGCATGAGAGTGGTTGGAACAGTCCCTGAGCACGATGGTGGTCAGGACAGTCCCCAAGCACGAGGATAGCCGTGACAGTCCCCGAGCACGAGGTGGTGGGGATAGTCCCCAAGCACAAAAAGTGTGGCAAAAAACCATATGCCACTTTTACTATTATTTTATGTATTTATTTATTTGTTCTGACAAGTCTGGTCTGACACGTCTGGTCAAAAAAGTAGACAGGTATAGCACGTCATACTACCTTTTTGTCTTGTCAAGCAAACAGTTGCATGGCACCTGTCAGTAGGTGCGTCAGCGTGGGCCCTCCCACACTAGCAATGAAGAGGCGCATATATTGGCGTAGATCTCGAGGCTATGAAAACAACCGTCTGCGGTGCTGTGCAGCATGTCCCCCAAGAGTCTCGGGCAGACGAAAACGACATAACTCTTGGGTTAAACATGGTATATGATGGGTTAGTTACTATTTACTGAACCCCAATGCCATTCGTAACCATAGCTTTCATCTTCCTCTCACCTACCAACCCTAACACATCCAAAATCACCGCCAATCAATCCTGCCACTACTTCGACTACCACCTCTGCTAATCCCCTGCTGCTGTTGAAGATTAGAAGCACTCCCCATTCACTAGCAAGGCTGGAGTGAGAGGCAGAAAATGAAAGGAAATGGAGAAAAGTGATGCGCAAAAGAAAACAGGGGTCATGGCGAAGGAATGGTGGAAGTCGAAAAGCAATGAGCAGACCATTGAAGACCTCATCACCATGGGGGTACTCCAGAACAAGGAGGTCATAGGATGGTGTGCGCCGGAGGGCGAGGGG
This sequence comes from Miscanthus floridulus, assembly GCF_019320115.1. Taxonomy (NCBI): domain Eukaryota; kingdom Viridiplantae; phylum Streptophyta; class Magnoliopsida; order Poales; family Poaceae; genus Miscanthus; species Miscanthus floridulus. Next base: position 77,261,801 of record NC_089585.1, read on the forward strand.
TACCCCGATCCACAACCAGGTGAGATCGTGGTGTTCGAGGATTTCTTTAAACAGGGATTCAGAGTTTCGATACATCCATTTCTTTAGGGGCTCTGTCTTTACTATGAGATTGGGATTTGCAATCTGCATCCCAACTCGATACTCCTTGTCGCCACTTTTATTCATCTATGCGAAGTGTATGGCGGCTTCCAGCCCCATTTCGATTTTTTCCAGCCATCTTTTCTGTCTACGGAAGAAAGGAAGCAGGTGGTTCGAAGATAGCCAGGGGTGTATACCTCAACCTCCGTGACGGCATGAAAGCTGTAATAGAACTGACCAATTATACGAGATTATGTAAGGAAATCTTCCGCCGAAGCAGATAATTTAGCAAACTTAAGCCCGTATAACCCGGTAGTCCGTGAAACCACGAAGGATTTCAAACCTAATCGACATACAAACCAAGATCAGTACAAGTTTAGCAATCACCATCACATGTTACATAAAGTTCGCAATGACAGTTGTATACATCGGAGTTTAGAACATAAAGTTATTACAACCCAAGTTCAAACTAAAATAGCAGAAGCAAATAGTTTTAAAGCCACACACACACTTTTGGTTCAGATACAGTGCCAGTAGGTAGTCATCTCCAACAAAAGCATCAGATGAGAGATACGGAGTGACCATTGCCCTTGGTCCTAGTTGTCGTCCATCGCTGGGTACAGGCAGTTAATGCAATAGCCATAGTACAAGTTGACCATCTGCAACAACACATGGGAACAACGCCCTGAGTACGAGAAGGTACTCAACTAGAATTACCCGTATTAAACCAAAATAAAGCGACACCAAGGATTATGCAAGGCTTTCTTTAGTGGGCTAGCTGACTCGTTTGCGAAAAGCATAAGCTATCATGAAGAAACCATTTTAAGTACTTTGCATCATCTTTATTATGACCTATCCATCTAGGTAAGCACCTATACTATAGCAATCACTTGATTAACCAATAACATCCAGTTACCAACTTAGATTTAGCATATCCCATACCATCCTAGATGACCATCAATGTTCCATCATAATTACTATGATGCTGTAGCTCGAGTCAAGTGCTCACTATCTAGGAGTGATGGCGATTCGAATCGATTCCTAACCAGCTGGTGATTTATTCCTCACACAAACCACACTCACTGATCAAGTGAGCTACAGATCACTAATGACACTTTCCAAGTAGCCGCGAGATAACAGTCATGGACCGCACTACCCAAGGACCTGCCCGATAGCCAGGACGCACCTTGGGCTCACTCTTCGCGTCCCCGTCATACACCCTTCAGCACCAGTCTGCCAATTCGAGTTTATCTCAGCTCAAATAGTGTCACTAGCTTCGCGGTCGAAAGGTACTTTATTCGGCTAGCTAAATGTGAGGCATATGTTCAACATGACAAGAGGGACAAGCAATGATCGGTCCTTAATCGACATAGACAGAAAACTAACAGCACCTCAAAACCCTGTCTGGTTGCCTCCAACTTTTCCATCTAGTCTCCAATTATCCATCATACATGGTTAATTCTAGGATATCATCCTTTCCATAGCTAAATTCTTCCAGTAACCACCTATAAATGTAGGTGACCGGAAATCACCGATCGCTACTGAAACGACCTCGATTTTCGCGAAGGGAAATCCACCGCGTCGTAGTGTAATAAGACCATTGTAGATCATATTACCCAAATCCCAGTCGAATATCACATCCATACAACGATAATATCAGAGTACAAATAGTGTGGAATTACATAATTTATTACATCGCCACATTGGCGGAATCAAAAAGTAGCATTCATTCAGAACAGCTTGAAGATAAGATTGCCAAACTTGAGCGTAGGCACGAACCCCTTAACCGTCAAACTCCTTGGAGCTATACTCCTCAGCAGAACCTGTGTGCCAAAATTTATTAGTATGATTTGTACTGGCCACTCCCAACCCTATGAGCATTGCTTTGTGGAAATTGGATGCAAGTTGGATATAATCAAAGGAACCTATATGGCTGGGGTTTCCTATGCATTAGCATATCAAGTATATAATAGTAGTTGGTCAAGTTTTAACACCATTACCACTCTCATTCCACCCCATTCCCATTCCAGAGCCAGGTTTCGATCCTAGGATCGATATACCATCATCTCCACACCATCACCATACCATATCCATACCATCGCTCAGTCGATAGGCCAACTCCCTCTTGGCACTGTCTCAAGGCCCATAGCCCCTGGCTACGACTGGGCACTCACTCCCAGGAGAAGAGAAGGACTCATCTCGTTATCTAGTTTAAGTGAAACCCAGGAAAGGTCCATAGCCGACAAGTCAGCGCATGTATCGATCGATCAACCATACTCTCTATAGAGGTTTTACATAACCACAAGATCCACCTTCCTTGCTGATCATCATCAACTAGGCTGATTCCAGCCGCTTGCTAGCCTAGGATAATGCCACTCTACCATTTAGCCCTGGTACACCCCAAGTCTAGTCTGGGGTGGCTAAAACTATGAGTCATGAGCCGAGTCCACAAGGTCTCCATGAAGTCTCAGAAGGGTGTGGGGGAAATCCTCTATGCCCCGTACCTCCTTACACTGTTTGCTATCGACCTAGCAGTAGTGGCAATATCCTACCAAGTAGTCCGGCTGTCCCGCACCATATAGGGTGAGTGGTACGTAAGGCTTCCTGGTGAATCTGAGTACTAGTAAGTCCTTAGGGTTGACCAAGCCAGAATGTCTCCATCAGGGTTTCCATTTACCGTGCCACCACAGCACCTCAATCCCGGGCTCCTCCCATCATAGGTTCACACCCAGGACCACCTCATATACTATTTACCCACCACAGGTATCCATTCCTAGGGGTGCCCAGGTAGCACCCCACGGCAAGACTTGCCCCAGGCTCATTGTATACTCCAACTTGGTCGACACAACCCTCACCCTCCACGCACCCAAGTCACACATGCAGCACTCTCCCCGTAATCCAGATAACACCAATTTCCACCACGCATTATTGTAGTATAAGCATAGTAGAAGTATAAGCATTGAAATATAGCAGTAAGTGTGTGTCTAGCCTAATAGCAGGGTATGCAAGGGTAAGGTTGCGTCAAGGTAAAAGGCCATCAAGTAAGCATACCACCATGCAAGTCCTACCATAGTGTGATCACGACAATAAAGTAAAGCACTAGCATTTCTATTTTAGCCATGCATAATAGGTGCTATGAGATTAGGTGGGATGTGGCACCTTCAGTGTAGTCGTCTCCATACTCCTCATGGTACTCACGATCCACGTCCATCCGGTTCTCCTCTGAGTCTGCAAACGATCATGTTATAGTCAGCGTTAGTGACGTCTATAGAATAGCACAAAGAAGCAATGAAAATTCAAAAGAGCTAAATGCACTCAAACATGGGTTCATTGCAGTAGAGCTCGATTTTATATGAATTTTGGTCCTAGTTTCATATTTTTCTGAGGTCATATGAATTAGTTATGAATTTCTAAAGTTTAAATCATTTCTGAAAATGGAAAAAGGCTGAATTAATCCTAGGCTGACACGTGTCACTGCTGTGACTGGTCCACATGGCATGATGACAGTCAGCATGACATCATCGTCTCGGTTCCGAGCTGACAGGTGGGGGTCCAGCTGACGTCAGCATGACGTCAGCGTCTGACGTGTGGGTCCAGAGTGTCCGTGTCACTGACATGTGGGGCTAGGTCAACGGTCAACGTTGACCGGTCAACGGTCAATACGGGCTGGGTTCAAACTGGGCCTAAATAGGGCTAGGATTTGGGTCGGTCTAGGCCTGGGCTGACCCGGACACGTGGCGTGCTGTGGCGCTACCACATGGCACAGTTGGCTCTTACTAGGCTTCGTTTCCTGGCTATGGGCGTGAGCGCGGCTCACGATGGACCCAAGTTCACGGTCCATGGACCCAAAGCAGGGTCCATGGTGGACTGAGTCCATTGCCATTTCCCCTTGGCTCAGCTCATGTGCACCGGGTGCAGGGCTGCGCTGCTCAACTCGCCCCTTCTCCTCTATTTCTTCCACGGCACGCTTCCACCGGCGACCGGGCTCATTGGCGAGCTCCCGCAACGGCTCAAGGCTTCCAATTGAGGTGGGGAAAATCCTCCTTGTGCCATGGCGACTACAACAGTGGGGTCAGGGCGATGGATGGTGTTTCCTAAGTCACTGGTCACTGACGAACAGCGGCTCGAGCACAACCGGCATGCGGGGATGGCGCGGGTGCAGCGGCATTGGCCGGTTCCATGGCACGCGTGGGCGTCACAATGCTCCAGCGGGCATGTTGGGCAGGTGGAGGGGTCCTCCAGGGCCTCCGGTGGCTTTGGCCACTGGTGGCGGTCTTCCAATCACGTCGGCGGCGTCGGTGTGGGGGCTATGGCCTCGGAGAGGCGTCATAGTGGGGAGTGTAGGCTCCTACAGATCCATGTGGACGTGGCGAGGGCGTCCAGAGCTCAGGGCAGGACTTCTAGTTTCTTAGGTGGCTGGTAGGGTCTTTCCAGCGGCCACGGCGACATGGTGACGACGGTGAGGTTCATGGGTCACTACTGGGCCTCCAGCGGGGTGGTCACGACATGCGCATGAGTTACCCGTGGCTTCAGCGAATAGGATGGGTGAGTTAAGGAGGCGCTAGGCTGCTCCTAGCAAGTACTGGCCATGGTGGTCGGTGCTCAGACCAGGTGGTTGGGTGCTCGGACCGATGGTCTAGTGCTCGGACTGGTGATCTGGTGCTCGGATCAGTGGTCTGGTGCTTGAACTGGTGATCTGGTGCTCAGATCGATGATTTGGTGCTCGAACTGATGATCTGGTGCTCGGACTAGGTGATCTGGTGCTTAGACTAGTGATCTGGTGCTCAGAGGTGGTCTGGTGCTCCGATGGTGGCTGCGCCATGGCAGCGGCATCGTGATCATGACATGCATGCTCGGCTATGGTGTCCTTGGGACTTGGAGAGGTCTACAGTGTTCAAGGGCTCGGGGATGGTCGTGATGCATGTGTGAGTGTGCGGTGCTTGTGTGCCTAGAGACCAGGGATGGCCTTGGCCTACGCGCTCATGGTATGGAGCACCATGGCTGAAGTAGCAAGGTCTAGCAGCGAGCAGGGGAAGAATCAGGGGCTCACCATGGGTGCTGTGGAAGAGAGGATGGCGGTGCAGTGACGAGTTGCGGCCATGTAGCTCCAAAAGTAGTGCCATGTAGTGTTGTCCGCTCTGGCTTGATCCACGGCAGTGCTCCGAACTCTGGCATGCTCCTGGTCCTCCTCTCGGCAGTGGCTCCGTTCTCCTCTCTCGAACTCCTCCTCAGCCTTCTACTCTTAGTGTGAAGTGGTTGGCCACCAAGTGGCGGCAGGGCAATGGGACAAGCGCTAGGGCAACCAGGATCGGGGGCTCTTATAGCTAAGCTCGGCCATGCAGCTCGACATTCGACGGCTGGAGATTGAGGAGGATCGGAGGCATGCATCTCATCCAATGGCTGTGTGTGGCTGTGTGGGCACGGCGCCAAGGGGACAAGGCCATGCCCTGGGCATGACCCCTGGCCAGCCCTGCCACCGCTATCGGGTGACGGTCGCATAGGCGGTTGAGGCATGGGTGAGGAAGATGACACTATAGGTAGGGTGGCTGACATGCGGGTCTAGCGGGTAGTGGCTGCGAGCGAGGCAGATGGGTGCGCAGGCGTGGGCATCGTGCTGGGCCGGCTCGTGGGCCGCGTGCGTGCTGGGAAGACAGGAAGGGTTGGTAGGCCGGTTGGGCTGGCTGGCTGGCGTGGGCCGAGCAGGCCGAGGCGGCTTGCGAGGCCTACATCCTTTCTCTTCTTTTTCTATTTTGGTTTTCATTTCTTCTCTTTTGTTTGAATTTGAATTTGGTTCTAGAATTTGAATTCCAAATTGGTGCACCTAATTTATTGGAGTTTTAGGAAATTTTATTTAGCTATTTTGTATAACAAAAATAGGTGGAGTTTTGTTATACAAAGATAGAATTAGCTTTCTCTTTAAGCATTTATTCTTTGATTGAGTATTAATTACTTTATGGTGTATTTCTTTTAAAGGTGTTGCTTAGACATTACATAAGACAAATGAAAATCCAAATCACTTATTTGAAGTTGACAATGCATGCTATGTTTCATTTGTCAATACTTAAAGAAACATGATAACAAATGACATGTCATGCTCATGAAATTGTCTAGTTGGGTTGCTTCTAATGCAACACTTTAGGGTTGGCTTCTACAATGTCACTCATCATCACATGGGGTTTTAAGAAAAATTTTGTAGCTATGATTTTTGGGTTGTTATAGCTACCAGTCTAAGCAAGGCTAAGCAGTTATTCGATCCTGACCTAACAGGGTAAAAAGGTAATAAGGTAGGTAAGGATAGTAATAAATGCATCAACGGTTTCAATCAACTCCTACAACTTAATGTGACAATATATAAACTCATATATAGAAAGAATTGCTTTTGTAAAGTAGGAAACTTAGAATGCTCTAGGGCTTGCCTCGTTCGAACGAACTAGGTTAATGATCCACGCATTCGGGCAAGTCCTCTCCTTGCTCCTCTTCCTCTGGCACCTCCTGTGCCTAGATTTCTTGTGAATCTGTCCCGGTCTACTCTTCCTGAACTGCTACTAGCAACTCCTCCTGCAATCCTATATGATGTAGATGTATAAGTGCTCATGCATAGGTGCATCGGAGAGATGACATGTAATGATCATGATGCATGGAATGTAGATGAACATGTTTAACTTTATTGGACATAGTAGAAGTAAAGCTCTTCTACAAGGTAGCCAACATCATCCAAGAACATGTACTACTATACTACTACTACAACCACTGTACTAACATGCCAAGTCACCACAGCAAGCAAAGATGCTTCAAAGATACACCAAAGCAAACATTATTAACTAAAAATGCATTACAAAGGTTAATTAAACCCTAATTGAAACTAGGTTTGAACAGCAACACCTATTTTGGTAGTACAGAAAAATCTGAGAAAATTACAGTAGCATAATACTACTCTAAGTAGACTACCATAAAATTTTCATGGCATTTGGATAAGTAAAATAGCCTACACAAAAATGACAAGCTATGGCATAAATATGAGCATGAAAATACTTTGTATTATGAAAAGTATCAAACAACATATTTAATATTTTTCCTATGTTCTACATAGTAAACAATCACTACACAAAAATTATCATACACATGTTTTATACAATTTTTACTCTCTATCAAAATAACAAAAAATCATCAATTAAAGGCACTTGAACTACACATCAATATTTCTCTATAGAACATGCATGACATATATTTTTCCTACAAAGTACATCACTAAAGGAGATTAACAAAACTAGAACCATATTTTTCTGATAATTATTCTATTTACTAGACATTTTCTAAGATAACAGCAAATACAAGAATTAAATAAAACCCTATACAAAAGTATCACAAAAACCACATGCAATATTTTTCTACTGTAGATCTAAGAATAAGAAGCATATAGAAATTTGTTTCATCAAATTTGGAGCAATATTTTTCAATTTATGAATTTCCAACGCATTTAAACAAAATCTGTAAATCGTTTCTTTTATTCCTTCTGAAAATCCCGATTCAAAAACGCTAGATCCAGCTAGATCTTTACACGCGCGTACACACACAGGGGCTGACAATGGTCCTAGGGGTCAGCGGGACCCCACCTATCAGTGGGAGAGGAAGAAGGGCGGCGCTGACCACGGCTAACCTCGCCTGCTGGTGAGGTCTCCGGCGAGGAGGTCTAGTCTATCGCACTCTCCTTCGCAAGGCGAACCTACTGGTGTAGCTATCATGGCCAGTGGATCTTGGGAGCAAGCTCACCAGCATCCATGGTGGCACGGTGGCCTAGGCTCAACGTCAGCCGGCCATCTCCGACCGAGATGAGGTGCGGGGAGGGGCTTGGGAGCTCCACCTGCGTCAGGACGGTGCTTGAGCGTGTGAAAATAGGGAGAGAGGTGGAGCGGAGAGGGGGAGTCCACGGAGCAGAGCTCTCTAGTGAGCTCAACCACTAATCCGGCGAGGGATTCCCGAGGAAGGGAAGCTTCCCATGGCTTACCAATGCGAGCACGGGGTGCGCGAGGTGGAGGCAGAGCTTTGGGCGAGATGGAGCTAGCTCTGGCGAGCTGGAGTGGACGGAAACTGGCTAACTCTGGCGAGGCGCTGGTGCGGGCGATGGCGGAGGCGAGCGCGTGCACGTGCTCTGCTGCGCGTGTGAGTGGAAAATGGGAGAGAGCGCAGGGGAGTCAGTCGCGTGTGCAGAGGTATAGGCGAGTGCGTGGGGCGTGGGGGCCACTGGGATGGCCAGGTGTCGCTGTCATTGGCGCATGAAGACCACGCGGCGGCGGGCGTCTGCCGTGGTCAGGACGCAGGCACGCGAGCGTGGGCGAGCGGGAGGCATGGTGTGGGCCTAGGCTGGCAAAGCGGTTGCTGGGCCAGGGCGAAGCGCGCGGCGCTAGAGCGGGGCGGGAGCGCGAGCGCGCGGGCGCTACGGGCCAAATCCGCGAGTGGGCTAGAAGGGAGGCGACGGCCTATTAAGTGAAAATGTGATCTTTCCTTTTTATTTTCTTCCCCAAATTCATTCAAATGAATTTTTAAACCTTTTCAAAGTCATTTCAAAAGTTGGACCCAAAATAAAAGTTGCTCAGAAAAATGTACTCTACAACTTTGCCAAAAAGAGTAAGGCCAAAATCCAATTAGATTTTGAACTATAGATTTAAAGTTAATTTAAATCAAAAACCCTATTTTAGAATATTATTTTTAAAAGCAAAATTTGAGAAAACTTTGAATATACACCTTGCTCCAAATTGCATCCTAATTACTTCTAAGTGGTCTAAGTGATCAACCAAGGTACACACATGGCAAAACAAACATAGCACCCAATCTATTAAAACAAAACTATGCAACATACATGTTTCATTAGTATGTTTCAATTCTATATTTCATGTCATGCTTATGAATGCATAATAATGATTATGCTCATGATTTGCAAAATGTTAATGCATGCTTAACACCGAGGTGTTACAGCCCTCCCCCCTTATAAGAATCTCGTCCTGAGATTTTGAGTTACGAACCATTTGTTATAAAAATCCTTATAAGCGTTTTGTAGATATTCTCCTGTTTCCCACATCGCATCACCATCATCGTGATGACTCCACTGTATCTTATATGTTCTCACCACTTTATTCCGAGTGACTCGGTCCTTAGTGTCCAAAACTCGAACCGGTTGCTCACGGTATTCCAAGTCTGATTTGATCCGAATGCCCTGAGGTTCTATTATCTCTTCTGGAACACGCAAGCACTTCTTCAACTATGATACATGGAAGACTGGAAAGATCGAACCCATCGCTTCTGGTAACTGTAACTTGTAAGCCATTGGACCCTTCTTTTCTAGTATTTTATACGGTCCGACAAATCTAGGAGTGAGCTTTCTCTTTACTCCAAACCATTGTACTTTCTTCATTGGAGTAACCTTCAGATAAATGTAGTCACCTACCTCAAACTCAAGTGGTCTCCTTCTCTTATCGGCATAACCCTTCTGACATGACTGTGATGCTTTCATGTTTTGTTAGATAATACAGGACCTTTTTCTCAGCCTCGTCAACAAAATCAATTCCATAAAACCTTCTCTCTCTAGGCTCAACCCAATTCAACGGTGTCCTACATTTCCTGCCATACAATGCTTTAAATGGAGCCATCTTGATACTCTCTTGGTAACTGTTGTTGTAAGTGAACTCTGCCAAAGGTAACCATGATTCCCATGAACCCCTAGATGATAACACACAAGCTCTAAGCATATCTTCAAGAATAGCATTAACTCGCTCTATCTGCCCATCTGTCTATGGGTGGTAAGTTGTACTACAAACCAAGCTAGTACCCAAACCTTTATGAAGATGCTCCCAAAAATGAGTGGTAAACTATGACCCCACGGTCAGACACAATAGTCTTTGGTATACCACGTAATCGGACAATCTCTGCAATGTACTTCTCAGCATACTGAGGGGTCAAAAAGCATTCTTGACTGGTAAAAAGTGAGCTAATTTGATAAGGTGATCTACAATCACCCAAATCGAATCATTCCCCATTGGTGTGGTGGGAAGACCGGTGATAAAATCCATACTTATATCATCCCATTTCCAATCTGGTACTGACAAAGGTTGCAACATTCCTACGGGTCTCATGTGAAGAGCTTTCACTCTACAACACATGTTGCAATGAGCAACATACACTGCAATCTCCTTCTTCATCTTCATCCACCAATAACAAGGTCTCAATTCTTGGTACATTTTGCTACTTCTAGGATGGATAGACAACTTAGAGTGATGAGCTTCATCCATCAATTTGTTCTTGAGCTCTCGATATTTAGGTACAACCAGATGGTCCTTACACCATAACACTCCTTGTTCATCCACTCTAAAGTGCTTGGTCAGTTCTTTCTTCATTTTCTCCTTGATATGGAATATTCCCTTATCTGTTTTCTAACCCTAAATGATCTTGCTCTCCAAGGTACAACTAACCTGGATATTATACAACATAGCAGGATGCAACAAATTGAATCCATCTTCAAACAATGGTTGCACAACAAGAGAATGTGACTTCCTACTTAAGGCATCTGCTACTACATTTGCCTTTCCCAGGATGATAGTGCACATTTAGATTATAATCCTTTATCTGCTCTAACCATCTTCTCTGTTGCATATTCAACTCAGACTGAGTAAATATGTACTTGAGACTCTTATGATCTATAAAGATATTGCACACATTCCCAAGCAAGTAGTGTCTCCAAATCTTTAGAGCATGCATAACGGCCGCAAGCTCTAAATCATGCGTAGGATAGTTAACCTCATGTTTCCTCAACTAACGTGAGGCATAAGCAATGACCCTTCCATCTTGCATCAGAACACATCCTAAACCATTCTTTGATGCATCACAAAACACATCAAATGACTTCTCTATATCCGATTGCACTAGAACAGGAGCAGTGGTTAGCAAATTCCATAAGGTGCAGAAAGCTACCTCACACTCCTTTGTCCAAATGAACTTATGATCCTTCTGTAGCAAACTTGTCATTGGCTTGGCAATCTTCGAGAAGTCTGGTATAAAACGACGATAGTAACCGGCTAATCCAAGAAAACTCCAAACCTCATGAACTATGCTTGGTGCCTTCCAATCCATAACCTCTTGTACCTTACTAGGATCCACTAAGATTCCATTCTCAGATAACACATGACCAAGAAAAGGAACTGCCTTCAGCTAGAACTCACATTTACTAAACTTAGCATACAGCTGGTGATCTCTAAGTCTAGTCAAAACAATTCTTAGATGCTCTGCATGATCCTGTTCATTCTCTGAGTATACTAGAATGCCATCAATGAACACAATCACAAACTTATCCAACTTCGGCATAAAGACCAAATTCATCAGATACATAAAGTATGCAGGAGCATTTGTCAAACCAAAGGACATGACAAGATACTCGTACAAATCATATCTGGTGGAGAACGCGGTCTTGGGTATATCTTGTGGTCTAATCTTGATCTGATGGTATCCTGATCTCAAATCTATCTTAGAGAACATCCTTGGCTTTTGACAATTGATCAAACAAGATATCAATCCGAGGTAGAGGATACTTGTTTTTAATTGTCACCGCATTCAGTGGTCCGGTAGTCCACACACATCCGTAAGGAGTTATCCTTCTTCTTCTTCATGAACAGTGCGGGACATCCCCATTCCGATGAACTTGGACAAATTAAACCCTTAGTCAATAGATCTTGGAGTTGTTTCTTCAACTTAGGCTAATTCATTTGGAGGCATCCGATAAGGCCTCCTTGAGATCGGTGGTGTTCCAAGGATTAACTCAATGGCAAACTCAACATCTCTGTCCGGTGGAAGACCGGGTAACTCATCTGGAAACACGTCTGGAAGCTCGCACACTACTGGAATCTTGGCTAGAAGAGTAGTTTGGACTGCACAAGTTATATTGGCCAGATCTATTCTCTGAGGTAAGGTTACTTGAAATGTACCTTCTCCAACAGGTTCCTTGAAAGAAATGCTTCTTCCTCCAACATCAATTACTACTCCCATCTTACTCATCCAGTTCATTCCCATAATCACATCCAAAACTAGCCCTAGCATAACTATCAAGTTAAGCTTATACTGCCTATCTGCTATACTCAGGGTTACCCCCTGGATTATCTAATTAGTTAATAGATCAGCCCCAGCTGAACTTATCCGATAAGCACATTCCAATTCAACTATCTTTTGCTCATACTTTCTTGCAAATGCTTGACTTATGAATGAATGAGATGATCCAGAATCAAACAAAACGACTATAGGATGATTGTTGATAGAAAACATACCGGTTGTCACGGGCTCTCCTTCCGGGATGTCATCAATGGTGGTGTGGTGCACACGAGCTTGGTACTGATTCTACTGCTTCTTAGGAAATGGGCAAAACTTTGCAAAGTGCCCAGGTTGATTGCAGTTGAAACACGGATCCTCTTACTTGAGTAGCAGCTCCAGATGAACTGCCTTGTCCGGTCTTGGCTTGTGGCACCGCCATCTTGAATGGCTTCTGATTCCTCTAAGGTTGTTGGGCATTCTAATTTCTCTGCTAGGGGTGGCCTAAACCTTGCACCAAGGGTAGGCGGACGATACGTAGAACGATTTGCCATCAGGGCCCTTGGCTAGGACGGACCTAACTCAAAAGCCCTTTTGCGAGTCTTGGATGTAGCATATACATTGTTGTTCTTTTCTTGCTTTAAGCAGTCACTAACAAAGTCATTGAAACTAGTTCTCGTGTTGGTACCCACGTGCTTCATCATCTTGGGATTCAGACCTCTCTTGAAACTAGCAATCTTTTTGGCATCGGTATTCACCATGTCAGAGGCATAGCGAATTAGATTATTGAATGCATGTAGATACTATGTCATAGTCTTGGTGCCTTGATTCAGTGCTAGAAATTCTCCAAACTTCAGTTCTGTCAAACCAGGTGGAATGTAAACTCTACGAAAAGCCTTCAGTGAATTCCCTCCAAGTAATGTGGGCATTGGGGGGAAAAGTGGTGCGGTGGTGCTTCCACCACATTCCTGTAGGGCCTTGTAGCTGATGAGCTACATACTCAGTCTTCAACACTTCTGTCATCCTTAGAACATGAAACTTATCTTCCATAGTGTTTATCCACTCTTCTGCATCCAAGGGCTCTGCCGCTTCTTTGAAAATTGGTGGTCCAGTGTCCATAAAGTCCTTGAAACTGCTATACTAATTCGCTTCATGTCCACCTAGGTTTAACCCACGGTGGGTGTTGTCAGCAATGTGGTGCAATGCAGCTTCCATGTTCTGCTGCATGCCCTCCATGTTGCGTTGACTTCTAAGGAACTGTGCGAAGAACTATTTCACTATGTACGGTGGAGGAGGTGGTGGTGGATCATGGTTCTCATTCCCAGTGGCACTGCCACCTGCCTTAGCAGTGTCATACACGGTACGGCGAGTGTTCGGCATCTGCATATTTCAGCAATAGTAATTATTAGGCGATGTTGTAGAAATTGCAGGTGAATGAAAAATTATGCCGTACTGAATTCACTAGAGAGAATAAATTCATACAATAAAATAGGGGCACAATAAGTCATTCCAATTAACACAACATCACTAATTAGATTACTTAAGCTGCACACATCATGTCCATTACAACCAAATTGCCAACATACAAACACTAGACTTTTGACGTTCAGATATCGCCACAAACACATCCAAGTTTTCCAACATTACATCAAGGTCTTAGTTTTTCTACACATTATTACATGCCAGACATGCCAACCATGCAAAAGGTCATCACAAACGAAACCCTAGTAGCTAGCGCAACAACTACTAGCCTACTCATTCGTGGTCACTGTCTAAGTTAGAGATGTCGACATTGTCACCATCCACATCATCGTTGTCATCATCAGCTGGTGCCTCAGGCTCTTTGGGATCCTTGTCCTCATCTAGATCCATCTTTGCTGCTCTAGGAGGAACATAAGGGTGGAGCTGGTTATTCAGCTGATGAACCTCCTCAAGTAGGTTGTCGTTGTACTCTTCTGCATTAGCCAGCTGTTGCTCTAGCTCAACCTGTCGAGCTCTCAAAACATCTTCTATAGACCAGGCTTCATTCCTCTAGTGGAGCACATGGATCAACATGCGCTCAGTGTTCCTAGTTGGTGGTGGTCAGATGCTCAACCTGCTCTCTCAGTGCACGTACGTCTCCCTCATAGACTCTAGTCCTCTAGGTCGCCTGAATCCCTCTGACAAGTCAACTGAGCCATCTCTGCATTGAGCCTCTCAATCTCGGTGTCATGATCCCTCTAATGCTGACGTCGGTCATTGTGGGCCTGACTAAGAGCACCAGACACATGTCTCAGGCTACCTTCTACTCCATCAAAAGCCTTCATCACTGCGAACATGGCGCTCATAGCAGGGTTATCACCGTTCTGTCCTTCTGCTGCACCAATCTCTAGAGATCTTCCTCTTGCTTGCTGCCACAAGTCAGTGGAGGGGTTGCCCCTTATAAAGACTCCAACTATAGTGGCTGCCAACTCCTGAGGAAAACGATCCATGATATCCCTCAGTATCCCAAAGGCTGCCGTGTCAGCTGCTTCTTCAGTGGTCCTGCCAGTTGACTCATAATGCCAACCAGTCCACTCAGAACCATCACCTTAGGGATGAACAACGGCCTCCACAGTAACCAAGAGATCTTCCCCCAACTGCTCATTTGTCCAGAAATAGCGGGGCTCCATTCCATTAGGATAGCCTACATAGCTGAGCACTCTCCACAAGAGTGTAGGCATCCCAAACTCTCCAAGAAACATGTGGTGCTGACGGGTACGTGGAGCAAGCAGATGGCGGGGAGCTCTGCCTCTGGTGGACTTGCGAGCGGTCTGCTTTGTGCGTGCCATCTATAGCAATTTTTTTTATTACCCACATGAGAACATGGTTAAGTTGTCATTTTTATCAAAATGAGATAATCAACTTATAAGGGGAGGAACAATGCCATGAATGATATGTAACAACATGATGCATGCACGTTCCGTACGTTCTCACAAAGTTAGGAAAAATAACAATTGCTAGCGGCATAGACGGTGGCATACAATGGTCTCTCATAAACGTAGCTAATACGTACTACACGATAGCGCTGTTATGTACCTACAAAAGATCCACTTCAGCCCAAACCCTGATAGTATGAAAAATATGCATGAAAGCAGTAAAGTAATCTACTCGCTCTACACGCATCCCTAGATACGCATACAATGGTAGCAACTACCGGATCCATCGTCCTATCGATGGCATCATCACCATAGGACGGAATTCCCCACACATTGGATACCTTCATACAAACATGCGTATGGCATGTAAATAATCCGGCATCATATAAGCACTTCCCTAGATCGGTAGTGTATCCGATCATGCTCTCACAACTCTCACTTACCGAGGCATAGAGGCAATGGATCCATAGATTACCACTCAAGTGAATGGCACTCATACAATAGCATGCCATATGAGCAACTGAAATAGAAATATGATGCAAAGACCCCCAAGTCAGTACTTAAATAAGCCACCTACAGTCCTTAACTGGGCATTCAGGATATGACCACTGGCACACTATTAAGTTTTAAACACAATTTTGGTTTTAAATACTCATGGGAACAATAACCTGCTAAACTTGCTCTGATGCCTAGCTGTAACAGAACCGACCAATTATATGAGATTAAGTAAGGAAATCTTCTGTCAAAGTAGATAATTTAGCAAACTTAAGCCCATATAACCCGGTAGTCCGTGAAATCACGAAGGATTTCAAACCAATCGACATACAAACCAAGATCGTACAAGTTTAGCAATCACCATCACATGTTACATAAAGTTCACAGTGACAGTTGTATACATTGGAGTTTAGAACATAAAGTTATTACAACCCAAATTCAAACTGAAATAGCGGAAGCAAATAGTTTTAAAGCCACACACACACTTTGGTTCAGATACAGTGCCAGTAGGTAGTCATCTCCAACAAAAGCATTAGATGAGAGATATGGAGTGACCATTGCCCTTGGTCCTAGTTGTCGCCCATCGCCGGGTACAGGCAGTTAATGCAATAGCCGTAGTATATTTGACCATCTGCAACAACAATGGGAACAACGCCCTAAGTACGAGAAGGTACTCAGCTAGACTTACCCGTCTTAAACCAAAATAAAGCGACGCCAAGGATTATGCAAGGCTTTCTTTAGTGGGCTAGCTGACTCGTTTGCGAAAAGCATAAACTATCATGAAGAAACCATTTTTAAGTACTTTGCATCATCTTTATTATGACCTATCCATCTAGGTAAGCACCTATACTATAGCAATTACTTGATTAACCAATAACATCCAGTTACCAACTTAGATTTAGCATATCCCATACCATCCAGATGACCATCAGTGTTCCATCATAATTACTACGATGTTGTAGCTCGAGTCAAGTGCTCACTATCCAGGAGCGATGGCGATTCGAATTGATTCCTAACCAGCTGATGATTTATTCCTTACACAAACCACACCGATCAAGTGAGCTATAGATCACTAATAACACTTTCCAAGTAGCCACAGGGATAACAGTCATGGACCGCACTACCTAGGGACCGCCCGACAGCCAGGACAGCACCTTGGGCACACTCTTCGCGTCCCCATCATACCCCCTTCAGCACCAGTCTGCCAATCCAAGTTTATCCCGGCTTGAATAGTGTCACTAGCTTCGTGGTCAAAAGGTACTTTATTCGGCCAGCTAAATGTGAGGTATACGTTTAACATGACAAGAGGGATGAGCAACGATCGGTCCTTAATTGACACAGATAGAAAACTAACAGCACCCCAGAACCCTATCTGGTTGCCTCCAACTTTTCCGTCCAGTCTCCAATTATCCATCACACATGGTTAATTCTAGGATATCATTCTTTCCATAGATAAATTCTTCCAGTAACCACCTATAAATGTAGGTGACCGAAAATCACCGATCGCTACCTGGTCTAAGCAAGGCTAAGCATTTATTCGATCCCGGCCTAACAGGGTAAAAAGGTAATAAGGTAGGCAAGGATAGTAATAAATGCATCAACGGTTTCAATCAACTCCTACAACTTAATGCGACAATATATAAACTCATATATAGAAAGAATTGCTTTTGTAAAGTAGGAGACTTAGAATGCTCCGGGGCTTGCCTCATTCGAATGAACTAGGTTGATGATCCATGCACTCGGGCAAGTCCTCTCCTTGCTCCTTTTCCTCTGGCACCTCCTGTGCCTGGATTTCTTATGGATCTGTCCTAGTCTGCTCTTCCTAAACTGCTACTAGCAACTCCTCCTATGATCCTATATGATGTAGATGTATAAGTGCTCATGCATAGGTGCATCGGAGAGATGACATGTAATGATCATGATGCATGGAATGTAGATGAGCATGTTTAACTTTATTGGACATAGTAGAAGTAAAGGTCTTCTACAAGGTAGCCAACATCATCCAAGAATATGTACTACTATACTACTACTACAACCACTGTACTAACATGCCAAGTCACCACAGCAAGCTAAGATGCTTCAAAGATACACCAAAGCAAACATTATTAACTAAACATGCATTAAAAAGGTTAATTAAACCCTAATTGAAACTAGGTTTGAATAGCAACACCTATTTTGGTAGCACAAAAAAAATCTGAGAAAATTATAGTAGCATAGTACTACTCTAAGTAGACTACCATAAATTTTCATGGCATTTGGATAAGTAACATAGCCTACACAAAAATGACAAGCTATGGCATAAATATGAGCATGAAAATACTTTGTATTTTGAAAAGTATCAAACAACAGATTTAATATTTTTCCTATGTTCTACATAGTAAGCAATCACTGCACAAAAATTATCATACACATGTTTTATACAATTTTTACACTCTATCAAAATAACAAAAAATCATCAATTAAAGGCACTTGAACTACACATCAATATTTCTCTACAGAACATGCTTGACATATATTTTTCCTACAAAGTACATCACTAAAGGAGATTAACAAAACTAGAACCATATTTTTCTGATAATTATTCTATTAACTAGACATTGTCTAAGATAACAGCAAATACAAGAATTAAATAAAACCCTATACAAAAGTATCACAAAAACCACATGCAATATTTTTCTACTGTAGATCTAAGAATAAGAAGCATATAGAAATTTGTTTCATCAAATATGGCGCAATATTTTTCAATTTATGAATTTCTAACGCATTTAAACAAAATCTGTAAATCGTTTCTTTTATTCCTTCTGAAAATCCCGGTTCAAAAACGCTAGATCCACCCGGATCTGTACACGCGTGTACACACACAGGGGCTGACAAACGGGCCCGGGGGTCAGCGGGACCCCACCTGTCAGCGGGAGAGGAAGAAGGGCGGCGCTAACCATGGCTAACCTCACCACCGGCGAGGCCTCCAGGCGAGGAGGTCTACTCTATCACACTCTCCTTCGCAAGGTGAACCTACTGGTGTAGCTATCGTGGCCAGTGGAGCTCAGGAGCAAGCTCACCGGCTTCCATGGTGGCATGGTGGCCTGACTCAACGTCGGTCGGCCATCTCCGGCTGAGATGAGGCACGGGGAGGGGCTTGGGAGCTCCACCGCGTCAGGGCGGTGCTTGAGCACGTGAAAATAGGGAGAGAGGTGGAGCGAAGAGGGGGAGTCCACAAAGCGGAGCTCTCCAGTGAGCTCGACCACTACTCTGATGAGGGATTCCCGAGGAAGGGAAGCTTCCCATGGCTTACCGAGGCGAGCACGGGGTGCGCGAGGTGGAGGCGGAGCTTTGGGCGAGACGGAGCTAGCTCTAGCGAGCTGGAGCGGCCAAAACGGCTAACTCCGGCGAGGCACTAGGGCGGGCAGTGGCGGAGGCGAGCGCGTGCGCGTGCTCTGCTACGTGCGTGAGAGGAAAATGCAAGAGAGCGCAGGGGAGTTAGTCGCGTGTGCGGAGGTGTAGGCGAGCGCGTGGGGCATGGGGGCCACCGGGATGGCCAGGTGCCGTCATCGTCGGCGCATGGTGACCATGTGGCGGTGGGCGTCTGCCGCGGTCAGGATGTAGGCGCGCAGGAGCGAGTGAGCGGGAGGCGTGGTGTGGGCTTGGGCCGCAAAGCGACTGCTAGGCTAGGGCAAAGCGCGCGGCGCTAGAGTGGGGCGGGCGCGCGAGCACGCGGGCGCTGCGGGCCAAATCCGCGAGCAGGCCAGAAGGGAGGCGGCGGCCTATTAAGTGAAAATGTGATGTTTCCTTTTTATTTTCTTCCCCAAATTCATTCAAATGAATTTTTAAACCTTTTCAAAGTCATTTCAAAAGTTGGACCCAAAATAAAAGTTGCTCAGAAAAATGTACTCTACAACTTTGCCAAAAAGAGTAAGGCCAAAATCCAATTAGATTTTGAACTATAGATTTAAAGTTAATTTAAATCAAAAACCCTATTTTAGAAGATTATTTTTAAAAGCAAAATTTGAGAAAACTTTGATTATACACCTTGCTCCAAATTGCATCCTAATTACTTCTAAGTGGTCTAAGTGATCAACCAAGGTACACACATGGCAAAACAAACATAGCACCCAATCTATTAAAACAAAACTATGCAACATACATGTTTCATTAGTATGTTTCAATTCTATATTTCATGTCATGCTTATGAATGCATAATAATGATTATGCTCATGATTTGCAAAATGTTAATGCATGCTTAACACCGAGGTGTTACAAAAGCCCAGTACCTACACTGCCCATGGAACACGTCGCTCGACGACTGGTACAAAAAATGGTTCTACATCCACGAAGAGCCGAACACAATTATGCTGTGCGACGCGAGCAACATTCCGGAGAAGAAGATGAGCTGGTCAGAGAAACTTGAGCATCTAGGACATATCCTAGAAATATTTGGAATGATCCCATGGAAAAAAACTAGATGGTTCGAGCGTAGTCAGGAGTTTCATCAGCCGACGGGTCTAGCCCTACTAGAGGTGGGTACATCCTGGCTATGAGTATCAAGGGAGCGTAGACTCGACGAGGATGAGGCAGAGGGCGCTTGACAAAATCGAAGTTAAAGCTAGAATTGGTGAGCTATTTAACTTAGCCGATCCAAATTATGCCAGATTGAGCGACATCGAGCATGCTTTCAAGCTTGCTCAACATCCCCCAAAGGTAACTCATCTTGCCGCGTACCCGTAGTCTTATATTGTGGTAGGGTAAGTGGAAACTTACTATGTTCACTCCCTTTTGTTACCCAGGTTAATGGTCAGGAAGAGCGACAGTGTTTGTGTTGCCACCCCCTAGAGTAGAGTGGCCACAAGGAGCTGATCCCACCACCCAGACCAGCATTGAGATCGAGGACGAGGACATCGACTAGGCGGTGCTCGGAGCTAGAGAGGAGGCAGTGGCCAAAGCTACTGGTAAGCGGCCGGCTACCCCCAAATAGTCAAAGAAGAGATCAGTAACCACCCTACTCACTGGGGGAGCGCTAAATATCAATGAGCCCGAGGAGGACCCGGAGGAGAACCCGGCCAGTAAGCGTCGGCAGGCGATTTCTGCTTGGCCAGACGATGACGCAGAGGAGGGAGAAGATGCAGACACCTTTCAACTTGTCCCTCAAAAAAGGAGGAAACAACTAGAGTCAATGGAGCAAGGTGGGTCCTCTACGCCTGTGGGACCCACATCACCGACGGCGGTGAAGGATGCATCCGGGTCAACCTTGAGAGTACCTAGGCAAGGAAGGCGATCGACGATGGGAGCAACAACTCAACCGAGCACACCATCGACTACTACAACACAAAGGACATGTGGCGGAGGGGTCGAGCACCAAGGCCCAGCGACAGTGCTAGATATAGAGAGAGACCAGGAGTCACCCGTACAGCACATGGAGCAAGTACGACCGAAGAGACATGCCTTCTCCACATCATTCCATGCTTCTAACATGTAAGTATTTGTAACCTTGATATAAGTTAGCAATTTGCATTTAATATGATTGCTTTCTGAACTTATCTCAGATGTACTAGCTCGGCATCCACAGAAAGTCTGGACTAGCTAGCCAGAAGTGGTGTGGTGCCACCAATAAGTACAGAGCAGACTACCAAGTAGCCAGTCACCGAGGAAGCCATAGTAGAAGATCCATCGGGGCCTCATCAAGCAAGCAGTCAGACAATAGTCCTCGAGCAGGTGGTCGAGGGACCAGCCGAGCCGGGCACGAGTGCTCTGAGCACTAAACCTGCTGAGGGCAACACCTCAGTGTCGAGGGTAATAGAGCAAATCGAGGAGTAGTGGCTGGAGGTGAGAGCACATACCACATTTACTGACGTTGCAGCTCATGGGAAGGTTGTGGTGATCACAGATGCTGCTGACGCCGGGCCAGCACCAGGACCCAAAGAAGAGCCCAAAGAGGACGAGGTGGAGGAGGTCCTGGGCCATCTGCAAGACAAGAGACAACATGTTTATGTGTCGTGTTGGCAGAACAACCAATGGGTTATCCATAAGGAAGTCTTGAAGGTCGAAGAAACCAAGAAAGCTGAACGGGCGGCGAAGCGGCTTGTTATAGAAGTGCAGGTAAGCTTCGCTTCACCCATTGGTCTTGCTGTCTAGTTGTAGTTGTCTTACTTAGCTATCTACACATGGGACTTAATGAAGACCGCAAGGTACCACAAGAAATGCTTTGACCAGATCGAGGGAATCGTTGTAAACAACAAGGAGCTAACGGCGGAGGTGGACCGCTTGCGCCAGATGACTTGAAGCCGCTGATCATGAAAAGACAGTGCAAGATTCCCAGAACCAGAACCTAGTCATCCAGCTCAGTAAGAAAGAGCGGGAAAGAACAAGTAAGTAGCCATTTTATCATACCGACTACTACCAAGTGCTGTTGCGTTGTTGGTAGTAATAGCTGTAGTGCAGGCTTAGAAGCTGAAGTGATCCATCTCCAAGAGGAGAACAGTCGTGCGGTTGGGGAGTGTGATCACCTGAATGAGGACAATAGAAAACTGGCTGCAAGACCAGTCATAGCTCCTGGGACCACATGACCAAGATGATGGAGGAGCAGAAAGGTAAGTTGTCCAACCCGCCTTTGCTCATTTTTGTTGCCTGCCGTAGTTTGGCATGCTCTAACATTTTAATAGCATGTGTGGTTTGCAGTTATAAAGATCAATGCAAAGAAGCATCTGGAGGCCATGATGAAAGACCATGATGGCTAGAAGGCGCAATGCCAAGAGATCACCAAGGACCGTGATACCTAGGAAAAGCCGGTGCTAGGAGGTGGCAAAGGGCATTTTGCCGGTCCTTAACCTCATCGATCCGGCGCTAGCAGAAGATGTGCCAAGGACGCCACTAGCTAGGATTGATCGAGAGATGTCAAAGGGCCTGGGGTTGGTTCTAGAGGTTTGTGAAGGAGGTGGGTGAGTACGTAGGCGCACATGTGCTAAGCATGGTACGTGCTCACTACCCCCTGATCAATCTCAAGTGCCTAGAGGCTAGATACCCGAAGGAGGTAGATCCAGACAAGGCCGAGGAGCTACGGATGACCTAGCTAGGACTTGTCGGCGAAAATAATTGGTGATATTAACCTATGTGGAGGTGCGACACCACCCAGTACAAGGAATGACATCAACAAGTTAGCTGGGAGCGCCGTTATCTTCAAGCCAACCAGTGAAGCCTACGGTCTCGACCAGCCAGGCGTCGGTGGGGCCATCTTCTTCAGCTCGATCAATGCCAGAGTCCCCGAGACATGAGCACTGATGTTAGGCCCAGCGAGCAGCAGGCGCTGCGTGCCCCGACCAGCCATTAGTGTAGGCTATAGCTGTAGAAGAAGATGTAGTTGGGTTATTGTAAACTTGGACCTTTTTAGGCAAGCTTGTAATAACGTAACTGTATATCAACATGAGCTTGTTTGTTTTGTAGAAAACATGTTTAAGCTCGGATATCGTGTTGATGTAACTAAGTTAGAATGTGTTGTCGTTCTGTTTAGTTGTACTAGTTTAGTCAACATGTCATCCTAAAAGGTTTGTATGGCCCCAGTTTATCTTGTGGTCGGAGTGTGAGGTGCGTAGCTTGTGCACATGTAGAAACACACAAGTCAAACCAGAGAGCACCTGTCGATCACCCATAGCATAGAGAGCGGATCCTATGCACGCGTTGGGAGGAACCAGAGATAGGGCCTGCTCTGAGAACCTAAGAAGGAATGGTGGTCGGTTTTAACTGGTAGAGTTAGAATAACAATAGACTTCAAAGTGACACATTAGAGTGGTCAGAGAAATCATAATAGCTTTATTGAAATAAATCAATAGTACAAGAGGGGTACATATCTTAATAGCTCAGCATAGAAATGCCTAAGCTTGTCGATATGCAAGGAATTGGGTACGTCTGTGCCATCTAGGCGAGCTAACCTGTAAGATGTAGGGCGTGTAACCTCCTTGATCATGAGGGTCCTTCCCATGGGGTTGCGAGTTTGTGGACACTAGCCTAATTCATCTTCCACTTCAGAAGCCAGGTCCCCGACCATGAAGAACCGCTCCTTGACGTTCTTGTTGTAGTACCTGCGCAAAATAGCAAGGTATTTGGCTGTACATATGCAAGAATCAAGCCGCTTCTCTTTTGCACTATTCACTTCTAGCTCCTGCACTTCACTAGTCTTGTCTTCATCAAAGTTCTCTACCCGTGCTGATCTGAAGGCTATGTCTGCTGGGAGCACTGCCTCAGTGCCATAAACCATAAAGTATGGTGATACGCCGGTATTGCGACTGGGCTGGGTTTTGAGACCCCAGACCACGGCTGGTAACTCTTTGAGCCATCTTCCAGGAGCTTTGTCATTCTCTCTATACATCCTCTTCTTAAGTGCATCCAGGATCATACCATTTGCCCGCTCGACCTATCCATTAGCTCTAGGGTGTGCCACCAAGACGTATTTTACTACTATGCTCCTTTAATCGCAGAAGTTCCAAAAAGCATTCCCAGTGAACTGAGTACCCAGATCAGTGATGATGTTGTTGGGAATGCCAAAGCAGTGGATGACCTAGTTGAGGAACGTGACAGCCTTTTCTAAAGATGCTGTGACCACAGGCATGTACTCTATCCACTTGGAGAATTTGTCGATCATCACAAAGACGCATGTAAATTTTCTAGGGGCCGGTTTGAAAGGCCCAATCATATCCAGTCCCCAGCAAGTGAAGGGCCAAGAGGCTGGTATAGTCTGAATCTCATGTGCTGGTACGTGGATTCTCTTGGCAAAAAACTGACAACCTTCACAATGGCGAACTAGCTTCTCTGCATCGGCTATGGCTGACGGCCAATAGAACCCTACTCGAAAAGCCTTGCCGACCAGCGTTCTTGAGGCCACGTGGTTGCTGCAGGAGCCAGAGTGGATTTTGTCTAGGAGATGTTCACCATCCTCCTAGGGAATACACTTCATCAAGATTTCCTCCTTCGCATTCTTGTGCCACAATTTGCCATCGACGAGCAGATACTGCTTACTGCGATGCATTAGGCGTTCATTTTCTGTCTGATTGGTGTAACTGCTACCAACTATCAGGTACTTGATGAAAGGTACTATCTAGTCGGGCTTCTTAGTGGTTGGAGGTGGTTTGGTGGTGTTTGACACCGGAACCGTAGCCACCAAAGTTTGGTCTGGAGGCTTGTCGACCATGGGATCTTCTTCTTTGATGGAGGGCGTGAGTAGGTCTTGAACAAATACGCCATGTGGGACTTTGGCTCAGGATGATCCTAACTTTGACAGCGCATCTGCTGCTTGATATTTGTCCCAGATCACATGTGTGTAGTTGATGCCATAGAACTTGCCTTCCAGCTTTCTGATCGCTTTGCAGTATGTGTCCATCTTTTTGTTGGTCGTATCCCAGTCCTTGTTGAGTTGGTTGATGACTAGAGCTAAGTCTCTATAGACATAGAGATGCTTGACACCGAGCTCAACTGCAATGCGCAGATCGTGTAGGCATGATTCGTACTCGACGACGTTATTAGACGCCAAGAAATAAATCCTGAGGACATATCGGAGCTGCTCCTTGGATGGTGATACAAAAAGGACTCCTACTCCTATGCCATCGATGTTGAGAGAGCCATCGAAGTACATCTTCCAATTCTCGGCGGGCCCCTAAGAGGCAGGTGTGCTTAAGTCTGTCCACTCGACGATGAAATCGACAAGTGCCTAAGACTTGATTGTAGTATGGCTTGCAAATTCCAAGGAGAAAGGGCATAGCTCCATTGCCCATTTGACAATGCGCCCATTCGCATCCTTGTTGCAAATGATGTCTCCTAGAGGGTACTCGGTCATGACCACCACATGATATCCTTCAAAGTAGTGTTTCAACTTTTGGGATGTAATTAGTATGGTGTAGATCAGTTTCTGAATCTGTGGGTACCTGGTCTTGGATTCACTGAGCACCTCACTAACAACATTGCCGAGTAGTATACCAGATGGAACACCAAAGATGCACTTCTTTGGATTTAATTTCCATTGGAATGTGTTAAGGGCTGCAAAGGTATGCTCTAGGTTGTCAACAAGGGTGTATGCTTCCTTGGTTTTAACAACTACATCATCAACATAAGCCTCAACGAGGTCATCTTTTATCTTGTCTTTGAGGCAGGCCTATATGGCGTGTTGGTAGGTAGCCCCAACGTTCTTGAGCCTAAATGACATGGTCATGTAGCAGTAGGCGCCGAAGGGCATGATAAAGGATGTCTTGATCTGGTCGTCCTTTTTGAGAGTGATCTGGTGATAACCAGAGTAGCAATCGAGAAAGGAAAGCAACTCGCAACCGACAGTTGAATCTATGACCTCGTCTATGCGAGGTAAGCCGAAGGGGTCTTTAGGGTAGTGTTTGTTGAGATTAGTGTAATCAACGCACATTCTCCATTCCTTATTCTTTTTGCGTACAAGAACCGGGTTGGCTAACCACTCCGGATGATGCACTTCTTTGATAAATCTAGCTGCTAAAAGCCATGTAACTTCTACCCTAATAGCCTCCTTTTTGTCGCGAGCGAACCATCATAGATTTTGCTTGATGGGTTTGGCCTTGCCATCGACATTTAAGGAGTGCTCGATCAAGTTCCGAGGTACACCAGGCATGTCAGTGGGTTTCCATGTGAACACACTCACATTGCTCCTCAAGAACCTAACCAGCGCATCTTCCTATTTCGGATCCAGGTTGGCCCTGATAAGGGCCATTTTGCTGTGATCACCATCAACCAGCTGGATCTCTTTGTGCTCTTTGGACCTAATGTTCTTACGTGGGGCCTCGAGCTCTGGGATCTCTAGGTGGTTGGCTGGGGTCTGCTTGGCATCGAGCGTGGTCTTGGCCATGCGAATAGAGAGGTCATGAGCCTCTGCTATTTTGAAGTTGTCATCCTTGCTGGTGTAAGCTACGTATACGTTGCCCCTGAGAGTTAGAACCCCCTTCTTAGTAGGCATCTTGAGCACCAAATACCTGTAGTGAGGTATGGCCATGAACTTGGTGAGCGCTGGTCGGCCAAGGATAGCATGGTAGGTGCCTTCGAAGGTCAGGAGACCATGAAGTTGCCGTAGTCAGTGCGAAAGTGGTTTGGGGTACCAAATTGCATAGGTAGCGTGATCTACCCAAGAGGTGTGGAGCTCTGTCTGGGAGAACAACCCCAGAACTATGCCTCGTATGGCTTGAGATCAGCCTAGGTTATCTTTAGGGCTAGCAAACTGTTCTTGAACAGTATATCGATGGAACTGCCGCCATCAATCAGCACTCTATCAAACTAAACCTTGTTGATACAAGGATCGAGAACCAGAGGAAAACAACCCAACTCAGGTATTGCAGCCCATTGGTCCTTTCTGCTGAAGGAGATCTCATGGTGAGACCAAGGAGGGAGCCACGGATCAATGATGAGGTTGTCGGCATTGGCCACATTCAAGCAAGTGCGGGCGAGCAGCTTGCGCTCTTGTTTGGTCTTGATGGACACTCTGCCCCCAATGATGGTGTGGACGTGTCGATTGGCTTGACGTACATGTGACGGGGATCTACGTCTTTCATCATCATTGTCCTTGTTACGCTACTCCCCTACCTCGTTAGGCTTGTCAGATTTATCCGAAGCCTATTGGCGTGTGTTGATGGATTTGAGAACACAGCAATTCTCCATGGTATGGTTTGACTTGGGATGGAGTTGGCAGGGTCCTTTCAATGCTTTGGCATAGTCTTCTTCGTAGTTGCGACGTCCACCACCTTTTTTAACAAAGTTGACTTCGCCATCATCTTCCCGAGCACGCTTGCCCCTGTAATCGTCACGGCGATTACGCTGCTGATTATGCTGGTCATGGTGGTTGCGAGAATCATTGCACAGGTTGCGGTGATCAAAATTGTCATTCCAACCATGGTTGCTTGCGATAGTCAGTCGCGGTGTGGGGGTGGTCGAAGCGTGGAACCCTTGCTGCTTCTTCGATGATTATCTTTTTAGCATCATCGACTTCCACATATTTTTTAGCAGTAGCTAGGAGCGACTATCACTGATTCAGGTCTTTGGCATGAGGAGCTTGTCCCTTAGGGCATCGTGGAAGCGAGACCAGTGATGAAAGCTTCGATTGCCTCATTATTGGAGATTGATGGGACCTTGAGGCGCATCTTCGAGAAGCGTCGGACGTACTCGCGTAGTGGCTCATCTTTGCAATCTTGAATCCACTGTAGATCATATTTGTTGTGGGTTGTTCGCAAGTAGCAATGAAGTTGTCGATGAATGCTTGCTTGAGCTCTTGCCAAGAATCAAAGTAGTTTGCTGGCAAGCTAACCAGCCACTGGGGGCCTGCATGGCCGACGGCGACTGGGAAGTAATTAGACATGACGTGATCATCAGCCATGGCTGATCTGCACGTGGTTTCGTAGAGCATGACCCATAACTCGGGGTTCTCCTTGCTGTCGTACTTCTAGAGTTTTTTGAGCTTGAAGTTTTTTGGCCACACGACTTGGCAAGGTGAGGAGTAAACTGCTTCAAACCCGGAGGGCCGTGGGTAGTATCATATTCCATACGGTGATAGTTTTCATGGGATGCACGACGGCGGCGGGCGTCTGTCGTGGTCAGGAGCAGGCACGCGAGCGTGGGCGAGCGGGAGGCATGGTGTGGGCCTAGGCGGCAAAGCGGCTGCTGGGCCAGGGCGAAGTGCGCGGCGCTAGAGCGGGGGGGGGGGAGCGCGAGCGCGCGGGCGCTACGGGCCAAATCACGAGTGGGCTAGAAGGGAGGCGACGGCCTATTAAGTGAAAATGTGATCTTTCCTTTTTATTTTCTTCCCCAAATTCATTCAAATGAATTTTTAAACCTTTTCAAAGTCATTTCAAAAGTTGGACCCAAAATAAAGTTGCTCAGGAAAATGTACTCACACTTTGCCAAAAAGAGTAAGGCCAAAATCCAATTAGATTTTGAAACTATAGATTTAAAGTTAATTTAAATCAAAAACCCTATTTTAGAATATTATTTTTAAAAGCAAAATTTGAGAAAACTTTGATATACACCTTGCTCCAAATTGCATCCTAATTACTTCTAAGTGGTCTAAGTGATCAACCAAGGTACACACATGGCAAAACAAACATAGCACTCCAATCTATTAAAACAAAAACTATGCCACACTACATGTTTCATTAGTATGTTTTCAATTCTATATTCATGTCATGCTTATGAATGCATAATAATGATTATGCTCATGATTTGCAAAATGTTAATGCATGCTTAACACCGAGGTGTTACAGCCCTCCCCCTTATAAGAATCTCGTCCGAGATTTTGAGTTACGAACCATTTGTTATAAAAATCCTTATAAGCGTTTTGCAGATATTCTCCTGTTTCCCACGTCGCATCACCATCATCGTGATGACTCCACTGTATCTTATATGTTCTCACCACTTTATTCCGAGTGACTCGGTCCTTAGTGTCCAAAACTCGAACCGGTTGCTCACGGTATTCCAAGTCTGATTTGATCCGAATGCCCTGAGGTTCTATTCTCTCTTGGAACACGCAAGCACTTCTTCAACTGTGATACATGGAAGACTGGAAAGATCGAACCCATCGCTTCTGGTAACTGTAACTTGTAAGCCATGGACCCTTTTCTAGTATTTTATGGTCCGACAAATCTAGGAGCGAGCTTTCCTTTACTCCAAACCATTGTACTTTCTTCATTGGAGTAACTTCAGAAAACGTAGTCACCTACCTCAAAATCAAGGGTCTCCTTCTCTATCGGCATAACCCTTCTGACATGACTGTGATGCTTTCATGTTTGTTAGATAATACGGACCTTTTTCTCAGCATAGTCAACAAAATCAATTCCATAAAACCTTCTCTCTCTAGGCTCAACCCAATTCAACGGTTTGTCCTACATTTCCTGCCATACAATGCTTAAATGGAAGCCATCTTGATACTCTCTGGAACTGTTGTTGTAAGTGAACTCTGCCAAAGGTAACCATGATTCCCATGAAAACCCCTAAGATGATAACACACAAGCTCTAAGCATATCTTCAAGAAAGCATTAACTCGCTCTATCTGCCCATCTGTCTATGGGTGGTAGTTGTACTACAACCAAGCTAGTACCCAAACCTTATGAAGATGCTCCCAAAAAATGAGTGGTAAACTAGTGACCCACAGGTCAGACACAATAGTTCTTTGGTATACCACGTAATCGGACAATCTCTGCAATGTTACTTCTCAGCATACTGAGGGGGTCAAAAAAGCATTCTTGACTGGTAAAAGTGAGCTTAATTGATAGGTGATCTACAATCCACCAAATCGAATCATTCCCCTTGGTGTGGTGGGGAAGACCGGTGATAAATCCATACTTATATCCTCCCATTCAATCTGGTTACTGACAAGGTTGCAACATTCCTACGGGTCTCATGTGAAGAGCTTTCACTCTACAACACATGTTGCAATGGAGCAACATACACTGCAATCTCCTTCTTCATCTTATCCACAATAACAAGGTCTCCATTCTGGTACATTTTGCTACTTCCTAGGATGGATAGACAACTTAGAGTGATGAGCTTCATCCATCAATTGTCTTCTGAGCTCTCGATATTTAGGTACAACCAGATGGTCCTTACACCATAACACTCCTTGTTCATCCACTCTAAAGTGCTTGGTCAGTTCTTTCTTCATTTTCTCCTTGATATGGAATATTCCCTTATCTGTTTTCTAACCCTAAATGATCTTGCTCTCCAAGGTACAACTAACCTGGATATTATACAACACAGCAGGATGCAACAAATTGAATCCATCTTCAAACAATGGTTGCCACAACAAGAGAATGTGACTTCCTACTTAAGGCATCTGCTACTACATTTTGCCTTTCCCAGATGATAGTGCACATTAGATTATAATCCTTTATCTAGCTCTAACCATCTCTCTGTCGCATATTCAACTCAGACTGAGTAAATATGTACTTGAGACTCTTATGATCTATAAAGATATTGCACACATTCCCAAGCAAGTAGTGTCTCCAAATCTTTAGAGCATGCACTAACGGCCGCAAGCTCTAAATCATGCGTAGGATAGTTAACCTCATGCTTCCTCAACTAACGTGAGGCATAAGCAATGACCCTTCCATCTTGCATCAGAAACACATCCTAAACCATTCTTTGATGCATCACAAAACACATCAAACGGCTTCTCTATATCCGATTGCACGAGAACAGGAGCAGTGGTTAGCAAATTCCATCAAGGTGCAGAAAGCTACCTCACAACTCCTTTGTCCAAATGAACTTATGATCCTTCTGTAGCAAACTTGTCATTGGCTTGGCAATCTTCGAGAAGTCTGGTATAAAACGACGATAGTAACCGGCTAATCCAAGAAAACTCCAAACCTCATGAACTATGCTTGGTGCCTTCCAATCCATAACCTCTTGTACCTTACTAGGATCCACTAAGATTCCATTCTCAGATAACACATGACCAGAGAAAAGGAACTGCCTTCAGCTAGAACTCACATTTACTAAACTTAGCATACAGCTGGTGATCTCTAAGTCTAGTCAAAACAATTCTTAGATGCTCTGCATGATCCTGTTCATTCTCTGAGTATACTAGAATGCCATCAATGAACACAATCACAAACTTATCCAAACTTTGGCATAAAGACCAAATTCATCAGATACATAAAGTATGCAGGAGCATTGTCAAACCAAAGGACATGACAAGATACTCGTACAAACCATATCTGGTGGAGAGACGCGGTCTTGGGTATATCTTGTGGTCTAATCTTGATCTGATGGTATCCTGATCTCAAATCTATCTTAGAGAACATCTTGGCTTTTGACAATTGATCAAACAAGATATCAATCCGAGGTAGAGGATACTTGTTTTTAATTGTCACCGCATTCAGTGGCCGGTAGTCCACACACATCCGTAAGGAGTTATCCTTCTTCTTCTTCATGAACAGTGCGGGACATCCCCATTCCGATGAACTTGGACAAATTAAACCCTTAGTCAATAGATCTTGGAGTTGTTTCTTCAACTTGGCTAATTCATTTGGAGGCATCCGATAAGGCCTCCTTGAGATCAGGTGGTGTTCCAAGGATTAACTCAATGGCAAACTCAACATCTCTGTCCGGTGGAAGACCGGGTAACTCATCTGGAAACATGTCTGGAAGCTCGCACACTACTGGAATCTTGGCTAGAAGAGTAGTTTGGACTGCACAAGTTATATTGGCCAGATCTATTCTCTGAGGTAAGGTTACTTGAAATGTACCTTCTCCAACAGGTTCCTTGAAAGAAATGCTTCTTCCTCCAACATCAATTACTACTCCCATCTTACTCATCCAGTTCATTCCCATAATCACATCCAAAACTAGCCCTAGCATAACTATCAAGTTAAGCTTATACTGCCTATCTGCTATACTCAGGGTTACCCCCTGGATTATCTAATTAGTTAATAGATCAGCCCCAGCTGAACTTATCCGATAAGCACATTCCAATTCAACTATCTTTTGCTCATACTTTCTTGCAAATGCTTGACTTATGAATGAATGAGATGATCCAGAATCAAACAAAACGACTATAGGATGATTGTTGATAGAAAACATACCGGTTGTCACGGGCTCTCCTTCCGGGATGTCATCAATGGTGGTGTGGTGCACACGAGCTTGGTACTGATTCTGCTGCTTCTTAGGATATGGGCAAAACTTTGCAAAGTGCCCAGGTTGATTGCAGTTGAAACACGGTCCTCTTACTTGAGTAGCAGCTCCAGATGAACTGCCTTGTCCGGTCTTGGCTTGTGGCACCGCCATCTTGAATGGCTTCTGATTCCTCTAAGGTTGTTGGGCATTCTAATTTCTCTGCTGGGGTGGCCTAAACCTTGCACCAAGGGGTAGGCGGACGAATACGCAGAACGATTTGCCATCAGGGCCCTTGGCTAGGACGGACCTACTCAAAAGCCCTCTTGCGAGTCTTGGATGTAGCATATACATTGTTGTTCTTTTCTTGCTTTAAGCAGTCACTAACAAAGTCATTGAAACCTAGTTCTCGTGTTGGTACCCACGTGCTTCATCATCTTGGGATTCAGACCTCTCTTGAAACTAGCAATCTTTTTGGCATCGGTATTCACCATGTCAGAGGCATAGCGACTTAGATTATTGAATGCATGTAGATACTATGTCATAGTCTTGGTGCCTTGATTCAGTGCTAGAAATTCTCCAAACTTCATTTCTGTCAAACCAGGTGGAATGTAAACTCCACGAAAAGCCTCAGTGAATTCCCTCCAAGTAATGTGGGCATTGGGGGGAAAAGTGGTGCGGTGGTGCTTCCACCACATTCTGTAGGGCCTTGTAGCTGATGAGCTACATACTCAGTCTTCAACACTTCTGTCATCCTTAGAACATGAAACTTATCTTCCATGTGTTTATCCACTCTTCTGCATCCAAGGGCTCTGCCACTTCTTTGAAAATTGGTGGTCCAGTGTCCATAAAGTCCTTGAAACTGCTATACTAATTCGCTTCATGTCCACCTAGGTTTAACCCACGGCGGGTGTTGTCAGCAATGTGGTGCAATGCAGCTTCCATGTTCTGCTGCATGCCCTCCATGTTGCGTTGACTTCTAAGGAACTGTGCGAAGAACTATTCACTGTGTACGGTGGAGGAGGTGGTGGTGGATCATGGTTCTCATTCCCAGTGGCACTGCCACCTGCCTTAGCAGTGTCATACACGGTACGGCGAGTGTTCGGCATCTGCATATTTCAGCAATAGTAATTATTAGGCGATGTTGTAGAAATTGCAGGTGAATGAAAAATTATGCCGTACTGAATTCACTAGAGAGAATAAATTCATACAATAAAACAGGGGCACAATAAGTCATTCCAATTAACACAACATCACTAATTAGATTACTTAAGTGCACACATCATGTCCATTACAACCAAATTGCCAACATACAAACACTAGACTTTTGACGTTCAGATATCGCCACAAACACATCCAAGTTTTCCAACATTACATCAAGGTCTTAGTTTTTCTACACATTATTACATGCCAGACATGCCAACCATGCAAAAGGTCATCACAAACGAAACCCTAGTAGCTAGCGCAACAACTACTAGCCTACTCATCGTGGTCACTATCTAAGTTAGAGATGTCGACATTGTCACCATCCACATCATCGTTGTCATCATCAGCTGGCGCCTCAGGCTCTTTGGGATCCTTGTCCTCATCTAGATCCATCTCTGCTGCTCTAGGAGGAACGTAAGGGTGGAGCTGGTTATTCAGCTGATGAACCTCCTCAATGTAGGTTGTCGTTGTACTCTTCTGCATTAGCCAGCTTGTTGCTCTAGCTCAACCTGTCGAGCTCTCAAAACATCTTCTATAGACCAGGCTTCATTCCTCTAGTGGAGCACATGGATCAACATGCGCTCAGCGTTCCTATTGGCGGTGGTCAGATGCTCAACCTGCTCTCTCAGTGCACGTACGTCTCCCTCATAGACTCTAGTCCTCTAGGTCGCCTGATCCCTCTGACAAGTCAACTAAGCCATCTCTGCATTGAGCCTCTCAATCTCGGTGTCATGATCCCTCTAATGCTGACGTCGGTCATCGTGGGCCTGACTAAGAGCACCAGACACACGTCTCAGGCTACCTTCTACTCCATCAAAAGCCTTCATCACTGCAAACATGGTGCTCATAGCAGGGTTATCACCGTTCTGTCCTTCTGCTGCACCAATCTCTAGAGATCTTCCTCTTGCTTGCTGCCACAAGTCAGTGGAGGGGTTGCCCCTTAGAAAGACTCCAACTATAGTGGCTGCCAACTCCTGAGGAAAACGATCCATGATATCCCTCAGTATCCCAAAGGCTGCCGTGTCAGCTGCTTCTTCAGTGGTCCTGCCAGTTGACTCATAATGCCAACCAGTCCACTCAGAACCATCACCTTAGGGATGAACAACGGCCTCCACAGTAACCAAGAGATCTTCCCCCAACTGCTCATTTGTCCAGAAATAGCGGGGCTCCATTCCATCAGGATAGCCTACATAGCTGAGCACTCTCCACAAGAGTGTAGGCATCCCAAACTCTCCAAGAAACATGTGGTGCTGACGGGTACGTGGAGCAAGCAGATGGCAGGGGAGCTCTGCCTCTGGTGGACTTGCGAAGCGGTCTGCTTTGTGCGTGCCATCTATAGCAATTTTTTTTATTACCCACATGAGAACATGGTTAAGTTGTCATTTTTATCAAAATGAGATAATCAACTTATAAGGGGAGGAACAATGCCATGAATGATATGTAACAACATGATGCATGCACGTTCCGTACGTTCTCACAAAGTTAGGAAAAATAACAATTGCTAGCGGCATAGACGGTGGCATACAATGGTCTCTCATAAACGTAGCTAATACGTACTACACGATAGCGCTGTTATGTACCTACAAAAGATCCACTTCAGCCCAAACCCTGATAGTATGAAAAATATGCACGAAAGCAGTAAAGTAATCTACTCGCTCTACACGCATCCCCAGATACGCATACAATGGTAGCAACTACCGGATCCATCGTCCTATCGATGGCATCATCACCACTAGGACGGAATTCCCCACACATTGGATACCTTCATACAAACATGCGTATGGCATGTAAATAATCCGGCATCATATAAGCACTTCCCTAGATCGGTAGTGTATCCGATCATGCTCTCACAACTCTCACTTACCGAGGCATAGAGGCAATGGATCCATAGATTACCACTCAAGTGAATGGCACTCATACAATAGCATGCCATATGAGCAACGAAATAGAAATATGATGCAAAGACCCCCAAGTCAGTACTTAAATAAGCCACCTACAGTCCTTAACTGGGCATTCAGGATATGACCACTGGCACACTATTAAGTTTTAAACACAATTTTGGTTTTAAATACTCATGGGAACAATAACCTGCTAAACTTGCTCTGATGCTAGCTGTAATAGAACCGACCAATTATATGAGATTAAGTAAGGAAATCTTCCGTCAAAGTAGATAATTTAGCAAACTTAAGCCCATATAACCCGGTAGTCCGTGAAATCACGAAGGATTTCAAACCAATCGACATACAAACCAAGATCGTACAAGTTTAGCAATCACCATCACATGTTACATAAAGTTCACAGTGACAGTTGTATACATTGGAGTTTAGAACATAAAGTTATTACAACCCAAGTTCAAACTGAAATAGCGGAAGCAAATAGTTTTAAAGCCACACACACACTTTGGTTCAGATACAGTGCCAGTAGGTAGTCATCTCCAACAAAAGCATCAGATGAGAGATATGGAGTGACCATTGCCCTTGGTCCTAGTTGTCGCCCATCGCCGGGTACAGGCAGTTAATGCAATAGCCGTAGTATATTTGACCATCTGCAACAACAATGGGAACAACGCCCTAAGTACGAGAAGGTACTCAGCTAGACTTACCCGTCTTAAACCAAAATAAAGCGACGCCAAGGATTATGCAAGGCTTTCTTTAGTGGGCTAGCTGACTCGTTTGCGAAAAGCATAAGCTATCATGAAGAAACCATTTTTAAGTACTTTGCATCATCTTTATTATGACCTATCCATCTAGGTAAGCACCTATACTATAGCAATTACTTGATTAACCAATAACATCCAGTTACCAACTTAGATTTAGCATATCCCATACCATCCAGATGACCATCAGTGTTCCATCATAATTACTACGATGTTGTAGCTCGAGTCAAGTGCTCACTATCCAGGAGCGATGGCGATTCGAATCGATTCCTAACCAGCTGATGATTTATTCCTTACACAAACCACACCAGATCAAGTGAGCTATAGATCACTAATAACACTTTCCAAGTAGCCACGGATAACAGTCATGGACCGCACTACCTAGGGACCGCCCGACAGCCAGGACGCACCTTGGGCACACTCTTCGCGTCCCCATCATACCCCCTTCAGCACCAGTCTGCCAATCCAAGTTTATCCTAGCTTGAATAGTGTCACTAGCTTCGTGGTCAAAAGGTACTTTATTCGGCCAGCTAAATGTGAGGTATACGTTTAACATGACAAGAGGGATGAGCAACGATCGGTCCTTAATTGACACAGATAGAAAACTAACAGCACCCCAGAACCCTATCTGGTTGCCTCCAACTTTTCCGTCCAGTCTCCAATTATCCATCACACATGGTTAATTCTAGGATATCATTCTTTCCATAGATAAATTCTTCCAGTAACCACCTATAAATGTAGGTGACCGAAAATCACCGATCGCTACCGGTCTAAGCAAGGCTAAGCAGTTATTCGATCCCGGCCTAACAGGGTAAAAAGGTAATAAGGTAGGCAAGGATAGTAATAAATGCATCAACGGTTTCAATCAACTCCTACAACTTAATGCGACAATATATAAACTCATATATAGAAAGAATTGCTTTTGTAAAGTAGGAGACTTAGAATGCTCCGGGGCTTGCCTCATTCGAATGAACTAGGTTGATGATCCACTGCACTCGGGCAAGTCCTCTCCTTGCTCCTTTTCCTCTGGCACCTCCTGTGCCTGGATTTCTTATGGATCTGTCCTAGTCTGCTCTTCCTAAACTGCTACTAGCAACTCCTCCTATGATCCTATATGATGCAGATGTATAAGTGCTCATGCATAGGTGCATCAGA
This sequence comes from Miscanthus floridulus, assembly GCF_019320115.1. NCBI lineage: Eukaryota > Viridiplantae > Streptophyta > Magnoliopsida > Poales > Poaceae > Miscanthus > Miscanthus floridulus. The sequence continues at coordinate 77,298,941 of NC_089585.1, forward strand.
GAGATGACATGTAATGATCATGATGCATGGAATGTAGATGAGCATGTTTAACTTTATTGGACATAGTAGAAGTAAAGGTCTTCTACAAGGTAGCCAACATCATCCAAGAATATGTACTACTATACTACTACTACAACCACTGTACTAACATGCCAAGTCACCACAGCAAGCTAAGATGCTTCAAAGATACACCAAAGCAAACATTATTAACTAAACATGCATTAAAAAGGTTAATTAAACCCTAATTGAAACTAGGTTTGAATAGCAACACCTATTTTGGTAGCACAAAAAAAATCTGAGAAAATTATAGTAGCATAGTACTACTCTAAGTAGACTACCATAAAATTTTCATGGCATTTGGATAAGTAACATAGCCTACACAAAAATGACAAGCTATGGCATAAATATGAGCATGAAAATACTTTGTATTTTGAAAAGTATCAAACAACAGATTTAATATTTTTCCTATGTTCTACATAGTAAGCAATCACTGCACAAAAATTATCATACACATGTTTTATACAATTTTTACACTCTATCAAAATAACAAAAAATCATCAATTAAAGGCACTTGAACTACACATCAATATTTCTCTACAGAACATGCTTACATATATTTTTCCTACAAAGTACATCACTAAAGGAGATTAACAAAACTAGAACCATATTTTTCTGATAATTATTCTATTAACTAGACATTGTCTAAGATAACAGCAAATACAAGAATTAAATAAAACCCTATACAAAAGTATCACAAAAACCACATGCAATATTTTTCTACTGTAGATCTAAGAATAAGAAGCATATAGAAATTTGTTTCATCAAATATGGCAGCAATATTTTTCAATTTATGAATTTCTAACGCATTTAAACAAAATCTGTAAATCGTTTCTTTTATTCCTTCTGAAAATCCCGGTTCAAAAACGCTAGATCCACCCGGATCTGTACACGCGCGTACACACACAGGGGCTGACAAACGGGCCCGGGGGTCAGCGGGACCCCACCTGTCAGCGGGAGAGGAAGAAGGGCGGCGCTAACCATGGCTAACCTCACCACCGGCGAGGCCTCCAGCGAGGAGGTCTACTCTATCGCACTCTCCTTCGCAAGGTGAACCTACTGGTGTAGCTATCGTGGCCAGTGGAGCTCAGGAGCAAGCTCACCGGCTTCCATGGTGGCATGGTGGCCTGACTCAACGTCGGTCGGCCATCTCCGGCTGAGATGAGGCACGGGGAGGGGCTTGGGAGCTCCACCGCGTCAGGGCGGTGCTTGAGCACGTGAAAATAGGGAGAGAGGTGGAGCGGAGAGGGGGAGTCCACAAAGCGGAGCTCTCCAGTGAGCTCGACCACTACTCTGATGAGGGATTCCCGAGGAAGGGAAGCTTCCCATGGCTTACCGAGGCAAGCACAGGGTGCGCGAGGTGGAGGCGGAGCTTTGGGCGAGATGGAGCTAGCTCTAGCGAGCTAGAGCGGCCAAAACGGCTAACTCCGGCGAGGCACTAGGGCGGGCAGTGGCGGAGGCGAGCGCATGCGCGTGCTCTGCTACGTGCGTGAGAGGAAAATGCGAGAGAGCGCAGGGGAGTCAGTCAGCGTGTGCGGAGGTGTAGGCGAGCGCTGTGGGGCACGGGGGCCACCGGGATGGCCAGGTGCCGTCATCGCCGGCGCATGGTGACCATGCGGCGGTGGGCGTCTGCCGCGGTCAGGACGTAGGCGCGCGGGAGCGGGCGAGCGGGAGGCGTGGTGTGGGCCTGGGCCGCAAAGCGACTGCTAGGCTAGGGCAAAGCACGCGGCGCTAGAGTGGGGCGGGCGTGCGAGCACGCGGGCGCTGCGGGCCAAATCCGCGAGCAGGCCAGAAGGGAGGCGGCGGCCTATTAAGTGAAAATGTGATGTTTCCTTTTTATTTTCTTCCCCAAATTCATTCAAATGAATTTTTAAACCTTTTCAAAGTCATTTCAAAAGTTGGACCCAAAATAAAAGTTGCTCAGAAAAATGTACTCTACAACTTTGCCAAAAAGAGTAAGGCCAAAATCCAATTAGATTTGGAACTATAGATTTAAAGTTAATTTAAATCAAAAACCCTATTTTAGAAGATTATTTTTAAAAGCAAAATTTGAGAAAACTTTGATTATACACCTTGCTCCAAATTGCATCCTAATTACTTCTAAGTGGTCTAAGTGATCAACCAAGGTACACACATGGCAAAACAAACATAGCACCCAATCTATTAAAACAAAACTATGCAACATACATGTTTCATTAGTATGTTTCAATTCTATATTTCATGTCATGCTTATGAATGCATAATAATGATTATGCTCATGATTTGCAAAATGTTAATGCATGCTTAACACCGAGGTGTTACAAAAGCCCAGTACCTACACTGCCCATGGAACACGTCGCTCGATGACTGGTACAAAAAATGGTTCTACATCCATGAAGAGCCGAACACAATTACGCTGTGCGACACGAGCAACATTCCGGAGAAGAAGACGAGCTGGTCAGAGAAACTTGAGCATCTAGGACATATCCTAGAAATATTTGGAATGATCCCATGGAAAAAAACTAGATGGTTCGAGCGTAGTCGGGAGTTTCATCAGCCGACGGGTCTAGCCCTGCTAGAGGTGGGTACATCCTGGCTATGAGTATCAAGGGAGCGTAGACTCGACGAGGATGAGGCAGAGGGCGCTTGACAAAATCGAAGTTAAAGCTAGAATTGGTGAGCTATTTAACTTAGCCGATCCAAATTATGCCAGATTGAGCGACATCGAGCATGCTTTCAAGCTTGCTCAACATCCCCCAAAGGTAACTCGTCTTGCCGCGTACCCGTAGTCTTATATTGTGGTAGGGTAAGTGGAAACTTACTATGTTCACTCCCTTTTGTTACCCAGGTTAATGGTCAGGAAGAGCAACAGTGTTTGTGTTGCCACCCCCTAGAGTAGAGTGGCCACAAGGAGCTGATCCCACCACCCAGACCAGCATTGAGATCGAGGACGAGGACATCGACTGGGCGGTGCTCGGAGCTAGAGAGAAGGCAGTGGCCAAAGCTACTGGTAAGCGGCCGGCTACCCCCAAACAGTCAAAGAAGAGATCAGTAACCACCCTGCTCACTGGGGGAGCGCTAAATATCAATGAGCCCGAGGAGGACCCGGAGGAGAACCCGGCTAGTAAGCGTCGGCAGGCAATTTCTGCTTGGCCAGACGATGACACAGAGGAGGGAGAAGATGCAGACACCTTTCAACTTGTCCCTCAAAAAAGGAGGAAACAACTAGAGTCAATGGAGCAAGGTGGGTCCTCTGCACCTGTGGGACCCACATCGCCGACGGTGGTGAAGGATGCATCCGGGTCGACCTTGAGAGTACCTGGGCAAGGAAGGCGATCAACGATGGGAGCAACAACTCAACCGAGCACACCATCGACTACTACAACACAAAGGACATGTGGCGGAGGGGTCGAGCACCAAGGCCCAGCGATAGTGCTGGATATAGAGAGAGACCAGGAGTCACCCATACAGCACATGGAGCAAGTACGACCGAAGAGACATGCCTTCTCCACATCATTCCATGCTTTTAACATGTAAGTATTTGTAACCTTGATATAAGTTAGCAATTTGCATTTAATATGATTGCTTTCTGAACTTATCTCAGATGTACTAGCTCGGCATCCACAGAAAGTCCGGACTAGCTAGCCAGAAGTGGCATGGTGCCACCAATAAGTACAGAGCAGACTACCAAGCAGCCAGTCGCCGAGGAAGCCATAGTAGAAGATCCATCGAGGCCTCATCAAGCAAGCAGTCAGACAATACTCCTCGAGCAGGTGGTCGAGGGACCAGCTGAGCCGGGCACGAGTGCTCTGAGCGCTAAACCTGCTGAGGGCAACACCTCAGTGTTGAGGGTAACATAGCATACCAAGGAGTAGTGGCTGGAGGTGAGAGCACAGACCACATTTACTAACGTTGCAGCTCATGGGAAGGTTGTGGTGATCACAGATGCTGCTGACGCCGGGCCAGCACCAGGACCCAAAGAAGAGCCCGAAGAGGACGAGGTGGAGGAGGTCCTGGGCCATCTGCAAGACAAGAGACAACATGTTTATGTGTTGTGTTGGCAGAACAACCAATGGGTTATCCATAAGGAAGTCTTGAAGGTCGAAGAAACCAAGAAAGCTGAACAGGCGGCGAAGCGGCTTGTTATAGAAGTGCAGGTAAGCTTTGCTTCACCCATTGGTCTTGCTGTCTAGTTGTAGTTGTCTTACTTAGCTATCTACACATGGGACTTAATGAAGACCGCAAGGTACCACAAGAAATGCTTTGACCAGATCGAGGGAATCGTTGTAAACAACAAGGAGCTGACGGCGGAGGTGGACCGCTTGCGCCAGCGACTTGAAGCCGCTGATCATGAAAAGACAGTGCAAGATTCCCAAAACCAGAACCTAGTCATCCAGCTCAGTAAGAAAGAGCGGGAAAGAACAAGTAAGTAGCCATTTTATCATACCGACTACTAACAAGTGCTGTTGCGTTGTTGGTAGTAATAGCTGTAGTGCAGGCTTAGAAGCTGAAGTGATCCATCTCTAAGAGGAGAACAGTCGTGCGGTTGGGGAGTGTGATCACCTGAATGAGGACAATAGAAAACTGGTGCAAGACCAGTCATAGCTCCGGGACCACATGACCAAGATGATGGAGGAGCAGAAAGGTAAGTTGTCCAACCCGCCTTTGCTCATTTTTGTTGCCTGCCGTAGTTTGGCATGCTCTAACATTTTAATAGCATGTGTGGTTTGCAGTTATAAAGATCCATGCAAAGAAGCATCTGGAGGCCATGATGAAAGACCGTGATGGCTAGAAGGCGCAATGCCAAGAGATCACCAAGGACCGTGATACCTAGAAAAGCCGGTGCTAGGAGGTGGCAAAGGGCATTTTGCCGGTCCTTAACCTCATCGATCCGGTGCTAGCAGAAGATGTGCCAAGGACGCCATAGCTAGGATTGATTGAGAGATGTCAAAGGGCCTGGGGTTGGTTCTAGAGGTTTGTGAAGGAGGTGGGTGAGTACGTAGGCGCACATGTGCTAAGCATGGTACGTGCTCACTACCCCCTGATCAATCTCAAGTGCCTAGAGGCTAGATACCCGAAGGAGGTAGATCCAGACAAGGCCGAGGAGCTACGGATGACCTAGCTGGACTTGTCGGCGAAAATAATTGGTGATATTAACCTATGTGGAGGTGCGACACCACCCATACAAGGAATGACATCAACAAGTTAGCTGGGAGCGCCGTTATCTTCAAGCCAACCAGTGAAGCCTACGGTCTCCACCAGCCAGGCGTTGGTGGGGCCATCTTCTTCAGCTCGATCAATGCCAAAGTCCCCGAGACATGAGCATGATGTTAGGCCCAACGAGCAGCAGGCGCTGCGTGCCCCGACCAGCCATTAGTGTAGGCTATAGCTGTAGAAGAAGATGTAGTTGGGTTATTGTAAACTTGGACCTTTTTAGGCAAGCTTGTAATAACGTAACTGTATATCAACATGAGCTTGTTTGTTTTGTAGAAAACATGTTTAAGCTCGGATGTCGTGTTGATGTAACTAAGTTAGAATGTGTTGTCGTTCTGTTTAGTTGTACCAGTTTAGTCGACATGTCATCCTAAAAGGTTTGTATGGCCCCAGTTTATCTTGCGGTCGGAGTGTGAGGTGCGTAGCTTGTGCACATGTAGAAACACACAAGTCAAACCAGAGAGCACCTGTCGATCACCCGTAGCGTAGAGAGCGGATCCTATGCACGCATTGGGAGGAACCAGAGATAGGGCCTGCTCTGAGAACCTGAGAAGGAATGGTGGTCGGTTTTAACTGGTAGAGTTAGAATAACAATAGACTTCAAAGTGACACATTAGAGTGGTCAGAGAAATCATAATAGCTTTATTGAAATAAATCAATAGTACAAGAGGGGTACATATCTTAATAGCTCAGCATAGAAACGCCTAAGCTTGTCGATATGTAAGGAATTGGGTACATCTGTGCCATCTAGGCGAGCTAACCTATAAGATGTAGGGCGTGTAACCTCCTTGATCATGAGGGTCCTTCCCATGGGGTTGCGAGTTTGTGGACACCAGCCTAATTCATCTTCCACTTCAAAGCCAGGTCCCCGACCATGAAGAACCACTCCTTGATGTTCTTGTTGTAGTACCTGCGCAAAATAGCAAGGTATTTGGCTGTACATATGCAAGAATCAAGCCGCTTCTCTTTTGCACTATTCACTTCTAGCTCCCGCACTTCACTAGCCTTGTCTTCATCAAAGTTCTCTACCCATGCTGATCTGAAGGCTATGTCTGCTGGGAGCACTGCCTCAGCGCCATAAACCATAAAGTATGGTGATACGCCGGTATTGCGACTGGGCTGGGTTTTGAGACCCCAGACCATAGCTGGTAACTCTTTGAGCCATCTTCCAGGAGCTTTGTCATTCTCTCTGTACATCCTCTTCTTAAGTGCGTCCAGGATCATACCATTTGCCCGCTCGACCTATCCATTAGCTCTAGGATGTGCCACCAAGACGTATTTTACTACTATGCTCCTTTAATCGCAGAAGTTCCAAAAAGCATTCCCAGTGAACTGAGTACCCAGATCAGTGATGATGTTGTTGGGAATGCCAAAGTAGTGGATGACCTAGTTGAGGAACGTGACAGCCTTTTCTAAAGATGTTGTGACCACAGGCATGTACTCTATCCACTTGGAGAATTTGTCGATCAGCACAAAGACGCATGTAAATTTTCTAGGGGCCGGTTTGAAAGGCCCAATCATATCCAGTCCCCAGCATGTGAAGGGCCAAGAGGCTGGTATAGTCTGAATCTCATGTGCTGGTACGTGGATTCTCTTGGCAAAAAACTGACAACCTTCACAATGGCGAACTAGCTTCTCTGCATCGGCTATGGCTGACGGCCAATAGAACCCTACTCGAAAAGCCTTGCCGACCAGCGTTCTTGAGGCCACGTGGTTGCCGTAGGAGCCAGAGTGGATTTTGTCTAGGAGATGTTCACCATCCTCCTAGGGAATACACTTCATCAAGATTTCCTCCTTCGCATTCTTGCTGCCACAATTTGCCATCGACGAGCAGATACTGCTTACTGCGACGCATTAGGCGTTCATTTTCTGTCTGATTGGTGTAACCTGCTACCAACTATCAGGTACTTGATGAAAGGTACTATCTAGTCGGGCTTCTTAGTGGTCGGAGATGGTTTGGTGGTGTTTGACACCTGGAACCGTAGCCACCAAAGTTTGGTCTGGAGGCTTGTCGACCATGGGATCTTCTTCTTTGATGGAGGGCGTGAGTAGGTCTTGAACAAATACGCCATGTGGGACTTTGGCTCAGGATGATCCTAACTTTGACAGCGCATCTGCTGCTTGATATTTGTCCCAGATCACATGTGTGTAGTTGATGCCATAGAACTTGCCTTCTAGCTTTCTGATCGCTTTGCAGTATGTGTCCATCTTTTTGTTGGTCGTATCCCAGTCCTTGTTGAGTTGGTTGATGACCTAGAGCTAAGTCTCTATAGACATAGAGATGCTTGACACCGAGCTCAACTGCAATGCGCAGATCGTGTAGGCATGATTCGTACTCGACGACGTTATTAGATGCCAAGAAATAAATCCTGAGGACATATCGGAGCTGCTCCTTGGATGGTGATACAAAAAGGACTCCTACTCCTGTGCCATCGATGTTGAGAGAGCCATCGAAGTACATCTTCCAATTCTCGGCGGGCCCCTAAGAGGCAGGTGTGCTTAAGTCTGTCCACTCGATGATGAAATCGACAAGTGCCTAAGACTTGATTGTAGTATGGCTTGCAAATTCCAAGGAGAAAGGGCATAGCTCCATTGCCCATTTGACAATGCGCCCATTCGCATCCTTGTTGCAAATGATGTCTCCTAGAGGGTACTCGGTCATGACCACCACACTGATATCCATTCAAAGTAGTGTTTCAACTTTTGGGATGTAATTAGTATGGTGTAGATCAGTTTCTGAATCTGTGGGTACCTGGTCTTGGATTCACTGAGCACCTCACTAACAACATTGCCGAGTAGTATACCAGATGGAACACCAAAGATGCACTTCTTTGGATTTAATTTCCATTGGAATGTGTTAAGGGCTGCAAAGGTATGCTCTAGGTTGTCAACAAGGGTGTATGCTTCCTTGGTTTTAACAACTACATCATCAACATAAGCCTCAACGAGGTCATCTTTTATCTTGTCTTTGAGGCAGGCCTATATGGCGTGTTGGTAGGTAGCCCCAACGTTCTTGAGCCTAAATGACATGGTCATGTAGCAGTAGGCGCCGAAGGGCATGATAAAGGATGTCTTGATCTGGTCAGTCCTTTTTGAGAGTGATCTGGTGATAACCAGAGTAGCAATCGAGAAAGGAAAGCAACTCGCAACCGACAGTTGAATCTATGACCTCGTCTATGCGAGGTAAGCCGAAGGGGTCTTTAGGGTAGTGTTTGTTGAGATTAGTGTAATCAACGCACATTCTCCATTCCTTATTCTTTTTGCATACAAGAACCGGGTTGGCTAACCACTCCGGATGATGCAGCTTCTTTGATAAATCTAGCTGCTAAAAGCCATGTAACTTCTACCCTAATAGCCTCCTTTTTGTCGCGAGCGAACCATCATAGATTCTGCTTGATGGGTTTGGCCTTGCCATCGACATTTAAGGAGTGCTCGATCAAGTTCCGAGGTACACCAGGCATGTCAGTGGGTTTCCATGTGAACACACTCACATTGCTCCTCAAGAACCTAACCAGCGCATCTTCCTATTTCAGATCTAGGTTGGCCCTGATAAGGGCCATTTTGCTGTGATCACCATCAACCAGCTGGATCTCTTTGTGCTCTTTGGACCTAATGTTCTTGCGTGGGGCCTCGATGCTCTAGGATCTCTAGGTGGTTGGCTGGGGTCTGCTTGGCAGTCGAGCGTGGTCTCGGCCATGCGAATAGAGAGGTCATGAGCCTCTGCTATTTTGAAGTTGTCATCCTTGCTGGTGTAAGCTACGTATACATTGCCCCTTGAGAGTTAGAACCCCCTTCTTAGTAGGCATCTTGAGCACCAAATACCTGTAGTGTAGGTATGGCCATGAACTTGGTGAGCGCTGGTCGGCCAAGGATAGCATGGTAGGTGCCTTCGAAGTCAGGAGACCATGAAGTTGCCGTAGTCAGTGCGAAAGTGGTCTGGGGTACCAAATTGCATAGGTAGCGTGATCTACCCGAGAGGTGTGGAGCTCTGTCTAGGGGAGAACACCCCAGAACTATGCCTCGTATGGCTTGAGATCAGCCTAGGTTATCTTTAGGGCTAGCAAACTGTTCTTGAACAGTATATCGATGGAACTGCCAGCCAGTCAATCAACACTCTATCAAACTAAACCTTGTTGATACAAGGATCGAGAACCAGAGGAAAACAACCCGACTCAGGTATTGCAGCCCATTGGTCCTTTCTGCTGAAGGAGATCTCATGGTGAGACCAAGGAGGGAGCCACGGATCAATAATGAGGTTGTCGGCATTGGCCACATTCAAGCAAGTGCGGGCGAGCAGCTTGCGCTCTTGTTTGGTCTTGATGGACACTCTGCCCCCAATGATGGTGTGGACGTGGTCGATTGGCTTGACGTACATGTGACGGGGATCTACGTCTTCATCATCAGTTGTCCTTGTTACGCTACTCCCCTACCTCATTAGGCTTGTCAGATTTATTCGGAGCCTATTGGCGTGTGTTGATGGATTTGAGAACACAGCAATTCTCCATGGTATGGTTTGACTTGGGATGGAGTTGGCAGGGTCCTTTCAATGCTTTGGCATAGTCTTCTTCGTAGTTGCGACTGTCCACCACCTTTTTTAACAAAGTTGACTTCGCCATCATCTTCCCGAGCACGCTTGCCCCTGTAATCGTCACGGCGATTACGCTGCTGATTATGCTGGTCATGGTGGTTGCGAGAATCATTGCACTAGGTTGCGGTGATCAAAATTGTCATTCCAACCACTGGTTGCTGCGATAGTCAGTCGCGGTGTGGGGGTGGTCGAAGCGTGGAACCCTTGCTGCTTCTTCGATGATTATCTTTTTAGCATCATCGACTTCCACATATTTTTTAGCAGTAGCTAGGAGCGCTATCACTGATTCAGGTCTTTTGCAGAGGAGCTTGTCCCTTAGGGCATCGTGGAAGCAGGAGACCAGTGATGAAAGCTTCGATTGCCTCATTATTGGAGATTGATGGGACCTTGAGGCGCATCTTCGAGAAGCGTCGGACGTACTCGCGTAGTGGCTCATCTTTGCAATCTTGAATCCACTGTAGATCATATTTGTTGTCAGGTTGTTCGCAAGTAGCAATGAAGTTGTCGATGAATGCTTGCTTGAGCTCTTGCCAAGAATCAAAGTAGTTTGCTAGCAAGCTGACCAGCCACTGGGGGCCTGCATGGCCGACGGCGACTGGGAAGTAATTAGACATGACGTGATCATCAGCCTATGGCTGATCTGCACACGTGTTTCGTAGAGCATGACCCATAACTCGGGGTTCTCCTTGCTGTCGTACTTCTAGAGTTTTTTGAGCTTGAAGTTTTTTGGCCACACGACTTGGCGAAGGTGAGGAGTAAACTGCTTCAAACCCGGAGGGCCATGGGTAGTATCATATTCCATACTGGTTATAGTTTTCATGGGATGCACGATCAGTTGGCTCTTTGGTTAATGCGATCGTGTAGATCGCGTTCTCCGAGGTAATGGTAGAGATTGTTATTACCATCACGGCGATCCCGATTGCCACCCTGGTTGACCCTGCGACTGCGGTTATCACAGCGTTTGTCACGGTTGTCTTGTCGATTATTGTCCTGATTGTTGTGGCGGTTGTCATCCCAGTAGTCATGGCGGTTGTCAGTCTCGACCACCATCATGACCACCATTTCCGCCTTGATGATTGTCTGGTGGGTCGTTGTTGTGTGAGCCACGTTGGTTGGGTGGCTATGAGCAACTTGAGTACTGGCGACTATGGCTTGATTCAACTAAGATGGATGGAGCCTAGGCTTGGTTGGTATTTTCTGTGGTCTAGGCTATGCAGCCATTAGGTAAGCTTGTACATCATCACGAATTGCCTGAACTTCTAGGGGTATTAGGTAGTCAGTTGCATTGTCGCCATAGCAACAGCTATGTTGGCGCTTGGAGTCCTGAAGACCTGCTTTTCCCCTACCCTATCAAAGGCATTATTGAGATCGCGTGGCTAGAACCTTATGCGTCATGCCTCCTCTTCTGCCTCGGCTTCGGCTTGTCTGCGATTATACCGGTCAATATTGCATGCTTCGTGTGCTAGCCTTTCTTGTTCTGTTTCACCAACTGCCGGTGGTTCATCATTACTGATGACATTGATCAAGTCTCCTCGCTTTGGTGGGAAGGATGGGAATCATGGGAAACCCAGGGAGTGGTCTAGGATATCCAGATCGTATTCAACTTCTTCATTGTCATGATGCTGAAGCTTAGTGTGGATGGATCCAATAGATGCGGTGCTAGACGGGGAGCTTGAACCGCCCTCTTGAACTATGTGGACCGATCCTTCTTGATATTCCTCAATCCAAACCATGTTGACGAAGTTGCGTGGCTTTGGCCAAGGTTGATGTATAAAACACAGATCCGAGCAGCGTTGTATATTGTACGCGTAGTTGGAAGTAGTGTTTCGCAGGTCGTAGGGCTGAGCCTGGTAATTCTCCATCAAGGCTTCGCACTTGGAGAGCCAGAGACCCATTGCAGGGGCTGGTTGGCAACGAATGGAGCACCCTTTAGGAGTAGACATGACCACAAGATCCATACCAAGTCGTGCAGGATGACTTGGCCTAAGCTGGTCGGGCAGATCTATTGTGGGTAGTGGTTACCTGCTCGGTAGGTTGATTTTGAATCGAATCTACCAAAGCTAGGGTTTCAGCAACCTTGGTGCTGACCCGATCGATGGAGTTGAGCAGGTCGGTGTTGTCGATCTGCCTCCCTTTGTAGCGAGGAAGCGAACAACGGGTTGTCAGCGTGGCTGAAGACGATGCTGGTGTAGCCAAGCCAGATCTAATGTGGTCGGAGCCATAGCTGAATGCTGGTGAAGCAGTGGTCGACACAGATTGGATCCGCGCCCCCCCCTGTGGTCATGGCAATGAAGTTGTCGGAGCCTAGTGGTCCAGGTGATCTGGCCTGATGGTGAACGTGAGGCCATTCGGCGTAGCCATGGAACCGGGGATGATGACCATCTTGTTCATCTAGAGAGCAGTATGCACACCCCCTACCTGGCGTGCCACTATCGATGAAATATGGTCGGCAGTCTACCTAGGGGTATGCCCAAGGTAGTAGATTATCGGCAGACAGGTGCGTAAGCTATGAACTGAGATGGTGACGCAAGACAGGCACTAAGGTTTTATCCAGGTTCGGCCATCGTGAAGGTGTAATACCTATGTCCAGCGTCTGATTGTATTATTGTATATAAATGAGATGATTTTTGAGAGGGGTCCCCTACCCGCCTTATATAGTCTGGGGGGTAGGGTTACAGATCTGGAAACCAATCCTAACCAGTTATAATTGCCATAGGTGACCGGATAAGGATTCCTATTCTAACCGACCAGGATCTTGATTGATCTCCAAGTCTGCCTTGATTCCTTGCGCAGGGACTCCGACCAGATCGGCTGGGCCATGCGTCGTCTTCTAGTGGACCAGACCCCCTAGTCCAGGCCTAGCCCAATACTAGCCGTAAGGGTATAGGGTTAATACCCCCACACTAACACTACTAGAAGTATCCACTTCTATGACGAACAGATTTCATCACTGAAGGAGCCAAATTCGTCATAATTTTCAGTTTTATGATGAATTTGTGATGAAAACTGGTTCGTCATAGAACTCACATCACTCTTGCAATTCTATGATGATTCTAGAAAATCGTCATAGAATTGATAGATCTATGATGAAAACTGATCGTCATAGAACTGCTTTGGCATGTGTGGCAGGGGGGCAGCCACGCTGGCGGTTGCTTCTGTTGGAGATGCTTTCCATATGTACCTGCTATAGCCAGTTGCATTAGAGATGGTTTGGGTATGTGTCACCATGTTATTGGACAACGTGGCCATCTCTGGTTCTTGCACATTTTAGGTTCTTATTGGACCATGTGTTGGGCCCCTGTTGTTCCACATGTCTATTTTCTATTGGCACACATGTCGTGTTGCGGTTGGGTCATATGTCATTTCTTCATTGGATCATGTGTCATATTTTTGTTGGTCCACGTGGCCATTTCTTATTTGACCATGTGTCATAGTGCTATCCATCCATGTTTCATTTTAAATTCGAACACATGGCTTGACGGCTTCCTTCCACGTGTCGCATTTTTATTAGCCCACGTGCTATGCCATGGCTATTTCACGTGTCATGCACTGGTTCATCCATGTGTTGCATTTTTATTTGATCATGTGGCCTACCCAGGTTCTACCACGTGCCCAACAATCAATTCATCATAAAAGTAATTCAATATCGTCACTGTTGCATAGATTGACTACATAATTATTCAATGATGTCTACATAATTATTCAGCATGACAATCAAATACAACAAATTACTATTTACACATCAGCAGCAACCCACTGATAGTTTCACCACATCAAACCAGCACACGAGTACACACATCAAACCACAAATGTTCACTGCATCAAGCCAATAGAGTTGATGACTTAGAGTTACCAGAAGAAGAGCTAAAGCGCATGATATCCTCACGTAGCTTATTGTACTCCTCTTGTTGCTGTATCTTGAACTCCTCAAACTCCCTTTCAGTCTTTTCTGTCTTCCTCTTTAGTTCATCCATTTGTTCGATGAGGTTAGTGGAACTTTCCTATTCAGCAACAAGTTGTTCCTGAAGCATTCTCTCCGCCGATGTCTCTGTTCAGGCGAAGCTTGTCGGGATCCTAGCATTCTTCAAAAAATGAGGTGTTGCCACTGACCTAGGAGTGGACCTAGCCATGGGAGAGGCAAAGGACCGTGGGAACAACATCAGCACTTGTCATTGGTTTGTGCCCATTAGCAATAGGTTCTGCTTGCACAGTTTCCATAGCTTCCTATGAAATTCAAGCAGTAAATATTAGGTTATAGATAGTGGAAGAGGACTTTAACTGAAACCCATGAGATTAGTTCATAACAAGTAATGTAGGTTTCATATTTATATGGATTACGGGGCTGTTTGGATCTTGGCCACACATAGCCACGCTGTGGTGAGTTGTGGTGGTGGCGAGGTCTTCCTTTGCCACACTCTTGTGGCTCATTCTCTACTGAGTAAAGCTATGGTAGCCTCATTTAAGTCAGCAACCAAATAGTTGCTCTGGTTCCCATGGTGAGCCACTGGTTTGTGGCGTGGTGGCCGGTGGCCCTCAACCAAACAACCTCTACATAAGCACAACACACAGGTACTGATATGGATTACATACTATGAAATTCAAGCAGTAAACAATAGGTTATAGATATACATGACATAAGCACAATGCACAGGTATAGCAATTTCAAAATTAAATGATGATGCCAGATTTAGGGCCTCTTTGGTTCATAGGATTAACAAAGAAAAAATGTAGGAATCAGTAATCATATGGAATCAGCACCATAGAGGCCATCGGTTCATAGGAAGAAATGGGGGGAGGAAAACCATAGGAAAAGTTTCCTATCCTTCAACTTTCATAGGAAAAACAAAGGAGAAAAACATCTAGTGAAACCTCATTGTATTGGTTTCCTATATTTTTCCTAGTACAAAACCAAACACCCCTTCTAACAAAATTCTTCTATTTTTCATTCCACTATTTTTCACATGCATTCCATTCATATTCCTGTATTTTTCTTGTTCCTACATTTTTCTGATCCTACATTCCAAAGGGGCCTTAGGCTCCTGCCACTATTGCTTCTATTAATAGTGCACATGAGATTATGTTTATACAAAGGCCAGAGTAACAATAAAACACAACCATCACTTACAAATGATTGCAGTTGTACAACATAGGAGTGAGATCATGTAGCCTAGTGGCAATTCACTTTTGCATAGTTTTGCTTGTTCTTCTCAGATCCATGAGTCAACTCTCCAAGTCATGTTGACTTCACTCTCTTGGACTGTCTTCCTCTAGGACTGATATCAACATTGCCGTTTGTCCAACTAGTGGAGCCTCCTCTGTGGCTTCTTTGAACCAGACGCTGAAATTGGATAAACAAATTTAAGTGGCAAGCATGTACAAATTGCATTGCTATCCAGACAGCAAAGCATTGCATTGCTATCTGCCTCCCCCTCCACCCCCGGGCCCCTCCTACCCAAACTCAATACAAGGTAGAACAAGCACCTGAACTGCAAGGGCCACTAGCTCATCTTGTAAATCTAAATATGTTTCATCTGTATCACCAAGTCCCTCAACAACCACCCCTGGTTCTTCCATCTTCCTATGATTCTTTGTGACTTGTGCCTCTCGCTCTCGTTCAAAAGCAGTTAGTGGCTATTCATCTAGATTACAAAGGTATTTATTAACTAAAGCTTCTAGCAAATGTCAATATAACAGAGAGCAAGAGTATGTGAATAAGCGCCTAACTAGTAACTACAGCTTATACGGAAGTCATTGATCCAATAAAACACAGGCTAGCTACACTTAACTATAGGAAATATACAACCCCATTGCTATCTACATATCCTAGGTTGAACCACTATAATACAGCACACACCATAAAAGGAATTTGGGTACCACTTCCTCTGCAGACCCTAGCTACGCTTCGTCATTGGCACAGCCATCTTATTATTGTCATTGCAGAACTGGTGCAGCCGGTGTTGATGAAGGAGTACCAGATCTAGCTCTGGCCAAGGTTTGGATCTAGCTAGTCAAGAGAGGTGCCAAAGTAGGGGATCTAGATCCAGCTTATACCATCGTTGAGGTGGTCCTTCCACCATCAGCTGACCTGCTATCGATGAATCGAAGGGGATCTGGCTCCGGCTAGGGTTTAGAAAGCTATGAGAGAGGGTGTGGCTAGAGAGTGGAGATTGATGAGTCGAGCTACTATGCCAATGGTGCCTAGGATCTAGAGAGGGGTGGCAGAGGGGGCGGCTAGAGAGTGGAGAGGAAGGCCATGGGCTAGGATTTGGAGCGGGAGGAGAGATGGTGGTGACTAGAGCATGGAGATGGAGGCGAAGACAGTGACTCCTTGCGCTTTTATGTGGCCATCATAGTACCACCAATGCCCTTGTCTAAAATTGATGGCATGGTAAACCTAATTTCCACATGGATGGCAAAAGAAAGACATCTAATTTTTAGTACGTGTTGGTGGCACTACTCGGCACGGTGCGAAATTTTCGCCGAAAATCAAATTTTTGCATGGGTAGATCTCCCCAGTCTGTTCAAGGCCCACCAACACTACAAAATGGAATCCCGAGAAATGGACAAAAAAACTCAAAAACTTATGGCTCCTTTGGAATGGAGAAGAAATAGGAATTTTGAAGGATCCAAATCCTATAGGAAAAAAATCCTATGAAGCCCTTTGGACCGACAACTCCGGCAGGAACCGCAGCTCCATCGCATGCAAGTCCATGTCTGAACAGAGGTGGGTGTGGCCTAGGCTGACATAGCCCCATGCCGAAGGCCATGCATCACTACCTCCTAGATCCACGCTGGCAAAGCACGAACGCGCTCAAGGAAGTTCGGCCCCACCGGCAGCACAGACACGGCATTCAGCTGCTCCATGATGGGTGAAAGAGCAAGAATGAGAAAACCTGTACCAATTAATAAGGTGCGGTACCACACAAAACAAGAAGATACAGCAATGACAATGCCTTACTGGCAAGCTATGCCTGCGCTTAACCTACTGTGGCTTGAGCTGTGGCCGTCTCCATATCGGCTACGGTGAGTGCCATCTCCATAACAAAGAGGCACGACCGCAGCCACTCTGCCTCCCGGTTCTCCATGCGAAGAGCCTACCTGGTCATGTCTAGGTCCCACACCATCATCTCTTCCCTAGTATGTGTCTCCACAGACATGGTTCAAGCTTGAAGAATGAGGTACTAGGGCGGAGGCAGCGAGCAGGAAAGGTGGGTTCACAAGGTTATAAGGAAACTATACTGACTCCCCTATTTTTCATCTATTTTTTTAGCAGGGGACGTGCACGGCCGATGGACATGAATTTCAGCAGATGTCGAGCGATAGCAGGAGGTAAAACGAGGCCACATCTCCATAATCTTTGAGGAGCATGCCTTCTAAGAAATACGCATCGAGAAATGAGCCGCCGAAATGGAGCAACCAAATAGTTGTTCATATTTTACTACACTCGCAAGAAACTCTAGATGTGACACATTTGATCTTGCCAGACACTATATAGTATAGAGCTATGAGTAAAACTATTGCCAATGGAGTGCACTCGGTCACAACATTTGTATCAGTAGTAGTAGTAGTCATGAGTGGCTTTGATCTATGTTGAACCCAAATCATCTTATTTTCATGTATTTGATAAGATTTGTTGAACTTGTAAGAACTATGCATCAAAGACAATTTTATTTAGAATTTGGTTTTTATAATCTTATGCGTGCCTCTGCAAACCAAGAAAAATTTAAGGAAGTCCTCAGTCTACCCCATGACTGTCATGACTGCATGGATTAGATCGCACTATTTATACTTCATAGGATCACATAAGGTCCAGCCGTCTAAAATCTTGACTACCCGGACAACATGCTCCTGGATTCCCATGTAGGCACACGCATGTTGGTGGCATCAGCAGCCTATTATAGCAGGGGACGTCACCTCCTGGCCCATCACATTGACGGGACAGGGCAAAGCCCCGCCGCCCACCCATGCAAACGTCTCGGTCGTGGGGTGGTCGATGGTGCCCAAACTATAGCAGCAGAGACAAGGGCGTGAGACG
The DNA here is from genome assembly GCF_019320115.1 of Miscanthus floridulus. NCBI lineage: Eukaryota > Viridiplantae > Streptophyta > Magnoliopsida > Poales > Poaceae > Miscanthus > Miscanthus floridulus. The sequence continues at coordinate 77,316,814 of NC_089585.1, forward strand.
GAAGGTTATCCCTACTGTCTTCTCTCTCCAGAGCTCTTGATTTCATCCCAAAGCTTTTGCCTTCCACCCTACTGTGCCACCGACGCCTTCTACCAGGACCATGGCAGAGTGGACGAGGTCATCTGTTGATCGAGCTAAGTTCGACCAGTTGTGAGAGAGGGGGTGATCCTAGAGGCCATTGAGGAGCTCAGGGTGGAGAGTCCCGGTGAGAAGCGAAGTGGAGCCGAGGCCGTCTCTTTCATCCCTTTCCACCTTCTTGGGTTTGGGCTATCGGCACACCCCTTACTAAGGTGGTTGCTCTACTACTATGGGCTCTGCCTCCATGACTTAACCCCAGAGGTGATCCTCCACCCCTCAATCTGCATCATGTTGTGCGAGGGCTTCCTAGGAATACCTGCTGTTAACACTGGATTTTGGTCGATTCTGGAGGATGACAGGTGGACCCGCATGCGGGAAGAAGGGTGTTCGGCAAACAAAACAGGCGGTCGGCTAAATGCTTGTGCGGTCGGTTACTTCAGAAGGCGGTGACTCCATTCGGGAAAACAGAAGATGGCAGGCAAGGCCGATCGGAAAGATGAAAGTTGTAATAATAAAGGAATCTAAAAGTTTAGGGTAAGGAATCGTAAGTTTCCAAGTTTGTTTAGAAGTTCCTTTGTAAATCGTAGTCCTCTAGGACTCGTGTTTTGTCTAGGGTATAAATATTGACCCTCGACCATTGTAATAAGGGTTCACAACCAAATCAATACAATCGGCCCCGTGCCAACTTTCGAGTCCTTTTGTCGTGTCGTCGAGTTCTTCGAGAGGAGTCATCGATCCGTCGACCTCCGTAAGTTCCGACAACCTTGTTATCATGTTTAGTATCATGCGGTGGATTTAGACGTGATGCAAGTAGTCTTGTTTGTTTTCAATGATCGTGCGGCGGATCTTTGCTTGACAATCAAGAAGTCTTTGCTTATGCTTTGTTTATGAGTAAATACCGTGCGGCAGGCGTTTGCTCAATATGCTTAGTGAAAGCAAGATAGTTATCGGCTCTATTAGATATGGCAAATCTAAATAGATTCATTAAGTTATCCAGTGTTGCATGTTTTAAATATTTTATATATTTGTAACATACTTCTGCCCAATCTAGATTGATATTGTTCGGCTCTCTTTTTCTCTTATGGTTTTATTCGTGCTTCAACGATCATTGCTTTTCATATTATCTTTGCAAATAGATCATACGCTCACAATGGCTGAATTATTTTAATCTAGATTGTCACGTGTTGCGGGTTCATGCATGTTAATCACGTTTAAGCTTTAACGAAACCAGGTGTCGTGCGGCAGATGCAGGTTTTAGATTAGTTTAATCGTTTTTTATTTGCACGTTCCTTCCTCATGGACCCCAATTCGGCTGGACTGCCGAGCTTGGTTATGCATTAACTCATAATTAATTTCACTTGTTCAAACATGTCTTCCCATGCACATGCATTCGGCAATTAGGTCTTTACGTGCATTCATCTTACGACTAGCTGAATGATCTATGAACTTGTTGGCAGACAGCTCTCTATAGCTGTATGTCGTTGTAAGTGGCTTCAGGGCCGTATATGTGGAACTGTCTGGTATTACCCGACATGTTCCGGTTTGACATTTAATTGTTCTATCCCTTGTTAGTTTTCAGGTCAAACTGACTGGCACGCTTCCGGATCACGAAGCACCCGGGAACCCGATTGAAGCCACGCTTTTCGGCTTGCTGTGTGTGAGGCACAGTGCGTCACATTTTGTGTCAACACACTTTTTGGCACGCCCGGTGGGACAACCTGTTAGTTCAAGATGGCGTCTGAGATCAACAATGATCATGTTCTGGATGTGAGCATGACAGAATTGCCAGATAATTACAGGGATTTAGTGCTACAAGCATGTGAGCAATACCAACGAAAGTGCTTGATGTCTTTTTCCAAAAACAAGAGCAATAAAGTGTTTCAAAAGCAGTCAATGCCAAGGGTTCTTCTTCCGCATCAAACTGATTACACTGAAGAGGAGGATGCTCAGAAGATGGCAGCCCTGGTTTATAAAGCTATGGGAGAAACCATGACAAACCATCACACAGCTTTTCTGAATACCTTTCGAGCAATCATGATCAGTACTTTTGGTCCAATGGTTGATAAATACTTCGAAGAAAATGTTGGACCACTCAGTGGGCCGACGCTTTTCAATGTTCCAAAGCATCAAGAGAAGCCTGTTGGAAAAGAAGTAGCGTCGCCTTCAAATATAGGTGGATTGACTCACACTGAAAAGCAATCACATCCCACCTATGGCCAGGTGACATTTGGTACCACAGGAGAAGTGCCACCTTCAGCTTATAGAGTTTCTCCAGCATCAAACAGATTGCAGAAGAATATGTATGGAGATGGGTATCAAGAATTTACTGATTACAGTGCTATCAATGCTGTGCCAAATCCAGGGTATAGAAGTGTTTCAGGATTGCCTTCTGGAGTGCAAGTACAAGGAAATCAGGATCCAGGCATTGATGTTTTGATGCACAGGATGGCTGATATGATGCAAAATCAGTTCGGCTTGAAGCCAAAGAATCAATCCTATTCATACAAGTCTCCTTATCCAGAATGGTACAACAGAGTGGCGTTACCTCCAAGGGTGAAGCCTCCAACAGATTTGACCAAGTTTTCTGGTCAAGATGATACTAGTACCATAGAGCACGTCAGTCGGTACTTAATGCAGCTTGGAGAAGCTGCTTCAGATGAAGCTTGGAGGATTCGATATTTTCCTTTGTCTCTTACAGGACCAGCTTTCACATGGTTCACGTCTCTACCAGCTCATTCCATTGGCACGTGGGCAGAACTAGAGCAGAAGTTTCATTCATATTTCTATACGGGTACTAATGAGAAGAAGTTGGTTGATCTCATGAGTCTGAGGATGAGAACAAATGAGACACCATTGGAATATCTTCGCAGATTTAGGGAGACCAAGAATATGTGTTATTCTCTAAATTTACCAGATGATCAACTACCTGGAATAGCTATAGCAGGAATGTTGCCGAATATCAGGGAGAAGTTGTTCGGTTTAGAGTTTGATGATCTTGGCCAACTTGCACAGCGTTTAGCAGCTATGAGTAATCAAGCCCAAGGATTCAGGAGAGATAATCGCTTTCAGAAGAACAATGCCACTAATGAGGTGTATCAAGGTTTTCTGGATGAAGCGACTGAGTATATTGATGAAGATGAGATAGCTGCAGCTGAGTTAAATTGGGCAAAGGAACCCACTCAAGTTAGTCAACGCTGGTTGAAACAACAAAAGGGAACCTATGATTTTGATGTTACTAAGGCAGACAGACTTTTTGCATTGTTGATAAAGGAAGGACGCATCAAGCTGCCAGAAGGACATCCTATGCTACGTCCTGAAGGAGTGAAAGACAAAAAGTATTGTGGCTTCCATAACACTAATTCTCACTCTATCAATGATTGCCGAGTGTTCAGAATACGAATCCAGAAAGCTATCCAAGAGGGACATTTGAGGTTTGATGGCAAGATGAAAATTGATGATCAGCCTTTTCCACAAAATATGATTTCTTTCTCTGTGAATATGGTCTCTGCCAATGATCTCAAAGGTAAAGGCAAGGTGAAGGTGTTGACTTCTGATAGAGCAAAGGAGAGTGGTGCTGTTGACCCGGATCGGCAAGTCACCAGTAGAGAGCTGCAGCAACGAGTTCGGTTTCAGAATAGCCGAACCGAGAAAGGTCAAACTTCCAAACCCAGAGTTACATCACGTATTTTGCTAAACAAGTGGCAGAGAGAACAAGAGAAGGAATACTGTAAGAAGCAATGGTTTATGGAAGAGTGCCGGAGGTATGAGGAAGAGGTATACCGAAGGGAGCAAGAAGAATACATGACAGAACAGGAGCAGTCTCATTGGGGTTGTTCATTCTTTAGGCATTGTTGGAATGAAGGCTTGAGGTTGCCTGCAAGAAATAATTGTCCGGAGTGTAGTGCTCAGTACTCCGAGTATAGGCAATCTCGAGTCAACCGCCGTCCCGTCTATGAAAGACTTGGAACGAAGGTTCCTGAAGATGATCGGCGCTTAAAAATAGATGATTTTGAGAATCAGCAAAGGAAAAGAGTTGCAGGTCAAGGTTGGATTCATGATAGAGTGCAATGATGAAGAAGCTGACTTCTATAGATACGTATGGCAAAAAGGACAGTGGTGTCCTCCAGGCCTGAGGAAAAGTCAGAAAAGAAGAGTTCAACGGTTGAGGAATAGGGAGTTGGAACAGGAAGTTACCGAAACAAAGCAAATATGGCGTCCTAAAAAGAAGCCTGATGGATGTGGTCCTTCGGCTAATGCTTGCATGGCTTTCTTCCTCCCATCAGAGTTTATAGCTCCCGAAAGCCAAGATGTCCAAGAAGAGGTGTACTCTGATTTTGATGAAAGTGAATGTCAGGATTTGATGGCTCAGCTTGTATTAACACAGCAAGCTGTTTTTGACAAACCAATCAAGAATCGTCACTTGAGACCACTCTATTTGAAAGGATATGTCAATGGCAAGCCTTTAACTAAGATGTTTGTCGATGGAGGGGCTGCTATCAATATCATGCCTTATACTACCTTCAGAAAGCTTGGGATGACTAATGAAGAATTGTTGAAAACTGACATGGTGCTTAGGGACTTTGCTGGCAATCCTTCCGATACCCGAGGTGCCTATCCATGTTGAGTTGACTATTGGGTCGAAAACTCTGATTACTACCTTTTTTGTCATTGATGGCAAGGGGGCATATAGTCTACTCTTGGGCAGAGATTGGATCCATGCTAATTGCTGCATTCCTTCAACTATGCATCAAATTCTCATTCAATGGATTGGAGATGATGTTGAAGTTGTACATGCTGATAATTCGGTAAGTGTTGCTGCCACAGAATCTACCTATTGGGAATATGAGGGCATCGATTGTTTCTCTGGAAAAGTGTGGAAAGAAGGTCCTGTAAATGTTTTCAGCGAGGGCCAACAGCCGATTCAAGCAGTCGGCTCTCATAGCAATTTTTAATGGGAAATCCCGTCGATGGCAACAAAGGAAAGTTGGGACGTGGTTTTATGTCGGCTGATAAGTTGGAAGAAATTAATGTTGGTGATGGTTCTAAGCCAAGGCCGATGTATATTAGTGCAAAGTTAGACCCAGAATATAAATCAAAGTTGATAGATCTGTTGAAAGAGTTTAAAGATTGTTTTGCTTGGGATTACACGGAAATGCCTGGATTGGATCGTTCCATTGTTGAGCATCGATTACCCATTAAACCTGGATTTCGTCCTTATAAACAACCTCCACGGAAGATATACAAAGAGGAAGTATTGGCCGATGTGAAGAAGGAGGTTGAAAGATTAATAGAAGCAAACTTCATTCGGCCATGCAAGTATGCAGAGTGGATTTCAAATATAGTACCGGTATACAAGAAAAATGGAAAAATGAGAGTTTGCATAGATTTCAGAAATCTTAATAAGGCTACTCCCATGGATGGTTACCCAATGCCAGTTGCCGATTTACTGGTAGATGCAGCAGCAGGTTATGAAGTCATTAGTTTTATGGATGGTAATGCTGGCTATAATCAAATTTTTATGGCAATAGAAGATATTTCGAAAACAGCTTTCAGATGTCCTGGTCATATTGGTTTGTTTGAATGGATAGTCATGACATTTGGGTTAAAGAATGCCGGTGCAACTTATCAAAGAGCTATGAATTATATTTTTCACGAGCTTGATCGGCAAGATTATAGAGATCTACATCGATGATGTGGTGGTCAAGTCTAGAAATCATAAAGGACATTTAGGCCGATTTAAGAAAGACTCTGGAGTGCACAAGGAAGCATGGCTTGAAGATGAATCCAAACAAATGTGCCTTTGGAGTTTCAGCCGGTGAGTTTTTGGGATTTTTAGTTCATAAAGGAGGAATTGAAGTTGGGAAAAAGAGCATGGAAGCAATAGACAAAGTTGTGCCGCCAACCAATCTCACAGAATTACAATCATTGTTAGGCAAAATCAACTTTGTAAGAAGATTCATATCCAATCTATCAGAGAGAGTTTTACCTTTTTCCCCTTTATTAAAGCTCAAGAAAGATCAAAAATTTGTATGGGGTGACATACAACAAAAGGCTTTTGATGAGATCAAGCAATATATGAAAGCACCACCTGTGCTGGTACCTCCACAACTTGACAAGCCTTTTAAGTTGTATGTGGCGGCCGATAGCCTAACGATAGGATCGGCCCTTATGCAAGAGTTTGAAGGAAAAGAAAGAGTCATAGCTTATCTTAGCCGAAAGCTGCTAGACCCGGAAACAAGGTATTCGGCTACAGAAAAACTTTGCTTGTGTGTGTATTACTCATGTACCAAATCTCGGCACTATTTGTTGAATTCCGAATGCGTGGTAGTTTCTAGTTTTGATGTAATCAAACATATGCTATCAATGCCGATTTTGAATGGAAGAATTGGCAAATGGATTTTAGCATTGTCAGAATTTAATTTAAGGTATGAATCGGCAAAGGCGGTAAAGGGTCAAATTATTGCCGATTTTATTACCCAACATCGGGATCTTTCTGTTGAGGCGATAAGCATTGTGCCTTGGGCCTTGTTCTTCGATGGATCATCTTGTAACAAAGGTGGTGGTGCTGGTATTCTTTTGATTTCCCCACAAGGAAAAGCTTTTGAGTATGCAGTTCCTATTGAATTTCATGTTACTAACAATCAGGCAGAGTATGAAGCGTTGCTTAGAGGGCTTCAGCTTCTTATAGAAGTAAAGGCCGTTGCTGTTGAAATCTTTGGGGATTCTGAGTTGGTGATTAATCAACTGAATGGTCAGTATGAATGCAAGAACAATGTGTTAAGAGAATATTATGAGGAGTGTAGAGAACTTTTGAAGAATTTTCTGGTGGTGACCTTGCATCATATCCCTAGAGAGTACAATGAAGAAGCAAATAAGTTAGCTCAAGCTGCTTCTGGATATCGAGAGAGTCGGGAAGTTTTTGCTATAGAAGAAGGTGTTTTAAATACTGATCAAGTAGATGGTGATTGGAGATACGAAATTACCAATTATCTGAAAGATCCATCTCAAAAGGTTTCCCGAAAACTCAGGTACAAAGCTCTCAAATTTGTGTTTCTTGATGATCAGTTATATTACAAGTCCATCGATGGGGTATTGCTCAAATGTTTAAGTCAAGAAGAGGCCAAGAAAGTGATGTATGAGGTTCACGAAGGATTGTGTGGTGCACATCAGTCAGCTTATCGGATGAAGTGGATAATTAGGAGAACTGGTTATTTTTGGCCAACTATGTTGGAAGATTGTTTTGAATATTACAAAGGGTGTCACAATTGTCAAAAATTCGGCAATATTCAAAAAGTTCCAGCATCTGCTATGAATCCTATAATCAAGCCTTGGCCGTTCAGAGGATGGGGTATAGATTTAATTGGTCAGATCAATCCTCCTTCTAGTAAGGGACACAAATTTGTACTCTTGGCCACTGGATTATTTCACCAAGTGGGTTGAAGCTATCCCTTTGAAGAAGGTAACGTCAGAGAATATGATCAGTTTTGTTAAGGAACATATAGTTCACAGATTCGGGATTCCTCAGACTATAACAACTGATCAAGGAACTCAGTTTACTTCTTCAGAATTCTGTGACTTTGCCAAAAGTATGGGGATTAAGTTGTATAATTCTTCTCCTTATTATGCACAAGCTAATGGTCAGGCAGAAGCATCAAATAAGATTATGATTAAAATCATCCAGAAGAAGATTGATGAAAAACCAAGGAAATGGCACTTGGTTCTTAATGAAGCATTGTGGGCTTACCGAATGGCTTGTCATGGGTCCACTCAAACGTCTCCCTATGAACTGGTTTATGGGCATCATGCTGTGTTACCATGGGAATTACGGTCAGGATCAAGGCGAGTTGTGTTACAGAAAGAATTGGTGGAAGAAGATTATAAGAATCTAATGATGGATGAATTGGAAGATCTACATTTGATTCGTCTCAGGGCATTAGAAAATATTGAGAAAAATAAAATACGCGTTGCAAAGTATTATAACAAAAGGGTTAGGCTGAAGCAATTCGCAGAAGGAGACTTGGTTTGGAAAACTATATTGCCAGTTGGAACAAAGGATAGAGCAGTTCGGCAAATGGTCTCCAAATTGGGAAGGTCCTTTCCGAATAGTAGAATGTGTACCTGGCAATGCATACATATTGAAAACTTTATTTGGAGAGGAGTTTACCAGAGCTATCAATGGAAGATTTCTTAAGAGATATTACCCCAGTGTTGAGGTTGGTTTATGAATGTAGATCAGAAAAGCCGATAAAGGGAAAATCGCCTTTAGCCTAAAAATAAATAAGACCGAGAATAGCCGATATGGTTCATATCGCCTTTAGCACAAAATAGCCGATGCAGTTTGCATCGCCTCTAGCACAAGAATGTTTATGCAAGGCTAGGGGTGTTTTCAGCATTTTTTATGACAGTCGCAGGCAGAATTTTATCGAAAAGAATCAAAGAAATAAGTATTCTTCCAAAAGACGAGATTATTCATAGAAGTCCATCCTAATACAAACTACTCCTCAAATAACTTGTTGAGGACGGACTGAGGGTTTGTGGATTCGGCAAGGGCGGCGGCATGATCATCGTAGGCCTCCAGACGCTCGTCTATGTCGTCAATCTCGTCTGGGCGTCCTCCAGCGAAGCCGACTGGCCGGAAGGAGTAGTCCTCGTTGGTTCGGGAGGTCATTGCCGCTAGCCCGAGAGAAGCGCCAAGGTGCACACCTTGGATGACGGCCTGATCAATGCGGCCGTCCGCAGCATCAAGGCGTGCCTCGGATGTCTCCCCTTGGGCATTCACCTTGTCGGCGATCTTGTTCGCCGCTGCCTTCAGGCGGTCATTCTCCGCAGAAAGAGCTGGGCAGAAAAGAAAAAAATGGATCAGCAAGTAAGGGAAGCCAGAATGATAAAACCAAATGAGGATATCAAACCGGTGATGGCGTCACAGAGTTGCTTCCGCTGGTCCTCCCATTCGGCTTGATCGATGCCGAATTTCTTGGAGACGTCGCCTAGCTCCTCCCGGGCTTCGTCCCTCTCCTGGCGAAACTTGAGCGCCTCCTCGTGAGAGTATGGATGGTGTGCATCTGCCTGGTTCCGCCGGGCCCCAAGGATTGGAATGGTAAGAGCTTGAAGAGCTGGAAGATCCGGAAGAGCCGGATGATGGAGTTCCCGGTTGAGCTGCTGTCGCCGGAGGAAGGAGATGATATTGGCTGGAGCTGATGACCCTTATCCTGATGAATGAGGAAGGAAAAATCGAAACTAAGAGATGAACAAGGAAATTGCAAGGGGGGCAAAAAGCCGAATCGTACCCACGACGCCGGCAGCGCGATGCTCTGCTTCCTTCAGCCTCTCCGTCGGCAGGACGCTTGCCACGGTTGCCACTGTTCGTCATTTGCTTTGATGGAGGTTAGGGTTTTCTTCTGGAATGAATCGAACGAAGGAAGTGGAGGAGACGGATGTGAGAACGCTAAAGCGAAGATAGCGATGAAGGCTAACGGAAGGGTCTATTTATAAGCCGAAGCGAAGGATCGTGGCGAATTCCACGGGGTTGTGGGGCAAGAATGCCGAACGGTGGAGTAGGGTTTTTCCCTTTCAGCTGGGCCGCTACTGGGCTAGGGCCAGGCATGGGTTAAATCGAACGTCGCTCGACTATCTCCCTGATTTGTTGGAGCCAACATTGTTCGGCTATACCCTCACAATATTTAAATTGGATTCGTTCGGCTATCGGAAGAATGGAGACAATCGGCTACATTCTAATTGAGTAATTTAAGGGGAAAAGGCCGATTGCTTTTTCAAACAAATAAAAATATGTAAACACGAAGTTGATTAGTTAAAGGACAGAGGGTATCACACTTGAGTTTATTACAAGCCTAATGTCTACTTGTTCAGAAGCTGATTGATTGCCTCTATGGCTTCAGTCCTGATTCGGCTAACATTATCTAGCACTTTCTGATCCTCATCTTCAGAGCTCTGGATGCTGGATAACTTAGTTTTGATTTGCTGATCTTCTTTGATGATCGAAGTTATCTTTAGTGAAGTTGCTTCTATGTTCTTCGGCAAGTTAGCTATATGGGCCCTGTGAGACTGAATTTTGGCATTCAGTTCGGCTAGTTGAGCTTCTAGTCTGCTTTTTTCATCCTCCATGGCTTTCAGTTCAGGTTCCAAGGTTGTCAAAGAATTTCTTGTAGTCTGGATATGAGAGTGAAGATCTTTAATCTCCAGCTTTTTCAAAGATCTATCCTTCTGCAGAGCAGCCCTCGAAGATATGTTCTTGGTTGCCCTTCTCACCATAGCAAAGTGGTCATCAAGATGGGCTGCAGATTCTAGGGGGGCCTTGAGAGCAGAGGGGATATCTTGATCAATGAGTTCAAGGAGGTCTTTTATCTGATCTGCATCCTGAACCAGACTAATGGTGTCCTTGTTCAGCAGAATGATCACCTCTTTTAGCCGAGCCTGATTTTCCAGCGATAAGGTTTGATGAGAAGTAATCTCTTCGCCTTTCTCAATGATGTAGTCCTCAATAGAGAAGGAGTAACTGGTGGTCGGTTTAGTGATGTTCTTCTAAAGAAAGGGGAAGAAAGAAGGTGTTAGCCGATTGGGTAATTTTGCTAAAATATAGTGTGAGACAAGGCATTACCTGTTGAGCTGATTGATCATCAGGATGGGTTATACCCTGGCTTGCTGGAGAACTTGACTGAAGGTTCAGAAGAGACGGGTTTGGAGCTTGATCAGGAGAAGTTTCCCTTGCCAGTTCATCTAAGATTTCATCTATTCTCAATAAAGTAAATGATAATGAGCATAAGAGATAGGTGTTATTTAGAAAAAAGAGAAAAAAGGGAATTGGCTGAACGATGTTACCTATGGTCTCATCAGGTTTGTGAGCTTTTAAACCTTCAGCTTCATGAGTCTCTGAAGTTTCGCTATCATGGATTTCTTCATCTTCAGTAGAAACTTCAGGGGTTGGTTCTACAGGCGCTGAGGTATTGCCCAGTGTGGGAATTTCGACTTGTGGCTGCAATGGAAGTAATGAATGTAGAGGTGGTCAGGTTTACTGCTAAGTGAGGTTGTTAACCTGATAAGAAAATTAAAAGATTCATGCCTTAGGAGATAATCTGGCTTTCTTGGTCCTTGGTTTCTTGGGTAAGAGAAAATTGTCAGATGTTTTCCTTTTGCTTTTTCCTCTTAAAAATGCAGCGGCTGAAGCAGCAGGGGTTCTCATGAGTGCCTTTAAGGGTACTGAATCCAAAGTCACAGGAGTTTTCATGAATTCCTTTAAGTTTGGAGCATCAAACCCCAGAGCAGGCTTGGGACCAGCCGAATAGTACTGGATTGCTTTGGCTGGGAGAGTAAACTCAAGATCCTATGCATAACCAGATGTTAAAATAAGAAGTGGGTTCAGGAGCAAGAAATGATGAGCATAATGAAATTACCTCACTATCAGAAGCAAAGTCAGGTTGCAAGTTTTTGCATAGAGAATGAACTGATATATTGAAGATATGAGCATGCCATTCTTGCCACCAAGAGACAAAGAAGGGATGAGCAACATCTATTAGCCCAAATGGAGATGGTTCATATGTTGGCAATTCCCATCCTAATTCAAAGATTTTCTTGGCTTCCATTCTTTCTGTTATTACTTCCCTTGACTTTATGATTGTTGAGAAGAGGAATCTTGGAGGCAGTTGGCCACATCCTAATTGTCTGGCCACCATATTTGGATAGTAGAATTCATAGGTGGACTGCACTAACCTCCCATGATGAAATTTGGCTGGCAGAGTGCAAGGTTTGATAAAGGAGTTGAAAATCTCCGTGGATTCTTGACCTGAACAACCAATTTCATAGCTAAACTTGCAGGGCAAAGTCAAATTTTCATTTTCTCTGTAAGGAAACCAGAGCACATTGCCGAATCCTTTGAAAAACAGCTTGAAGAAATGACCGATGTCTATGTCAATGCTTATAGATGATGCTGCTTCCCCATAAGTCTGACAAGCCTTAACCTTTGCTGTACTACCTTCAGCATAGTTAACTGAAGGAAAACTTAGATTGAAGAGGCTCACAGAGGTTATCTGATGCATATATAGCTGAAGCCACATTTGAATTAGCCACCAGGGACCATTCACACAAGAGATTTCTCCACCTTGGCGCATCTGAAGAGTAATCTGATGCATCATATGATAAACAGACCCTAAGAGATATTTGCCTAGTGGGATCTGAGTGCCTGCAGCTAAGTCTTCAGCCATTACCATGTGATTCAGGGTTGGTTCATTGGATTTTCCACAGAAGATGAATCTGCATAGCCACATATTCATGAAGGCTTTCAACTCTTTGTCAGAGATGGTGCCAGATGCATTCATGTAGTTCTGGATATGTTTGACCCATCCACATCCAGAGCTGACGGCTCTTTGATTACTTTTGCTCTTGTACTTATAGGGATATACTGGCAATGACATGTTCAAGCCAGTCATCATGAACACGTCGGCTAGAGTAATGGTCATCATACCATGACCAAAGATGAAGGCATTGATGGTGTCAGACCAAAAATGGGAAGCTGCTATCAAAAGGGAATCATTTCTGGGTGTTTCTGCTAAGGATAATTCCAGACAATGACTGATGTCTTGACTTTCCCAGTGACTGCTGCTTTTCTCCAGAATTCTCCTGTACCAATTACGCCATCCGGTGATTGGGGGAAATGGCCAATTCTTGAACGTGTTTGGCCATCGGTTTGGCGAGGTGATCCCAGATTTGAAAGGAATTCTTTGGGTTTCCTTCTCGATAATTTCAGAAGGGTCAGGATTTCCCATTGGGCCGAGGAAATAGGAGTCGAGGTTGGCAGCATAGGGGATCAAAATCTGGTTCTTGTATTCCTTTAGAAGGTGATTGAAATCAAAGAGGAATAAATCAAAAGAGGAGCGGGAGGATCAAATGAAAGTTGCCGAATATAAGTAAAGTTTACCTCTGGGATGTCATCCTGGGTCGCCATTGAAGATTCGAAGTAGGTCCGAGGTTGCGCTGAAAGCTTGGATTTTTGGGCAGCGGCTGCGGTATTGAACGGTGCTGACCTAGGAGGAAGAAAGAGCTTGTGGTCAATTTCAGAATAAAACAACTTTTATCCCGAAATTGAGGGGGCATGTGTTAACACTGGATTTTGGTCGATTCTGGAGGATGACAGGTGGACCCGCATGCGGGAAGAAGGGTGTTCGGCAAACAAAACAGGCGGTCGGCTAAATGCTTGTGCGGTCGGTTACTTCAGAAGGCGGTGACTCCATTCGGGAAAACAGAAGATGACAGGCAAGGCCGATCGGAAAGATGAAAGTTGTAATAATAAAGGAATCTAAAAGTTTAGGGTAAGGAATCGTAAGTTTCCAAGTTTGTTTAGAAGTTCCTTTGTAAATCGTAGTCCTCTAGGACTCGTGTTTTGTCTAGGGTATAAATATTGACCCTCGACCATTGTAATAAGGGTTCACAACCAAATCAATACAATCGGCCCCGTGCCAACTTTCGAGTCCTTTTGTCGTGTCGTCGAGTTCTTCGAGAGGAGTCATCGATCCGTCGACCTCCGTAAGTTCCGACAACCTTGTTATCATGTTTAGTATCATGCGGTGGATTTAGACGTGATGCAAGTAGTCTTGTTTGTTTTCAATGATCGTGCGGCGGATCTTTGCTTGACAATCAAGAAGTCTTTGCTTATGCTTTGTTTATGAGTAAATACCGTGCGGCAGGCGTTTGCTCAATATGCTTAGTGAAAGCAAGATAGTTATTGGCTCTATTAGATATGGCAAATCTAAATAGATTCATTAAGTTATCCAGTGTTGCATGTTTTAAATATTTTATATATTTGTAACATACTTCTGCCCAATCTAGATTGATATTGTTTCGGCTCTCTTTTTCTCATATGGTTTTATTCGTGCTTCAACGATCATTGCTTTTCATATTATCTTTGCAAATAGATCATACGCTCACAATGGCTGAATTATTTTAATCTAGATTGTCACGTGTTGCGGGTTCATGCATGTTAATCACGTTTAAGCTTTAACGAAACTAGGTGTCGTGCGGCAGATGCAGGTTTTAGATTAGTTTAATCGTTTTTTATTTGCACATTCCTTCCTCATGGACCCCAATTCGGCTGGACTGCCGAGCTTGGTTATGCATTAACTCATAATTAATTTCACTTGTTCAAACATGTCTTCCCATGCACATGCATTCGGCAATTAGGGTCTTTACGTACATTCATCTTACGACTAGCTGAATGATCTATGAACTTGTTGGCAGACAGCTCTCTATAGCTGTATGTCGTTGTAAGTGGCTTCAGGGCCGTATATGTGGAACTGTCTGGTATTACCCGACATGTTCCGGTTTGACATTTAATTGTTCTATCCCTTGTTAGTTTTCAGGTCAAACTGACTGGCACGCTTCCGGATCACGAAGCACCCGGGAACCCGATTGAAGCCACGCTTTTTCGGCTTACTGTGTGTGAGGCACAGTGCGTCACATATTGTGTCAACACCTGCCCATTATTATCTATGGCGGTTTCTTTTCTAGGTGGTTCCATCAGCGTCCTTTTGGCACTGTCATTGTCCGATGGGGGGCACCTGGATCAAAGTTCGTCCCGGATTGGAGAAGCACTACCTGAGCCTTGACCACCACTATGCTACAAACCTGTATTGGGAGCATAGGTGGCTCTACATCCCCAATAATGAGCGGCCGCTGCTACCAACTTTTTCTCATGACCGGTTGTGTCCTGACACGCTAGAATCAGGGTCGAGGCCACCAACCCTGTCAGAACCACAGCATTTGTGCTTATTGCTGGATGTGATTGAGGATCTAAAGGACTATGGACTAACTGTGCCAAGGGTGATCCGTACCTTCTCTAGCCATCGGGTCCTCCCCTTGAAGATGAGGGGCCACCCCCGATGGGAGCTCTAGGGTGCAACGGATCCTACAATCAAGTCAAGCATCCCCATCTGCTTGGAGGAGGTAGACGATCTGATGATGACAGCTATTGGAGTGTCCATGTAGGATCATGGCGATAGGGAGGCCTCGGATGCCTTCCATGCCAGCAATCCTCCTCCGACAGATGGACCTCTTATTGGCATGGTCTCTGACCCACCACCAGTTCTCCCTTCGAAGCTAGATGTAACATCCTAGCCCAGGGCTTAACAGGATTAATAGAATACTCATACCAATAAGTTGCAACTTCTTTTCTGAAAGCCCATCTGCAAATAACTCTGAGGTTAAGCGTGCTTGGCCTGGAGCGATGGGTGACCGACCGGGAAGTTCTTCCCGGGTGCGCATGAGTGAGGACAAAGTGCGCAGAAAAGACCTGTGTTGGTCTGTGAGGGCAGTCTATATCCTAGAGAAGCGGCCAGATGTAAGCGGGCCCGGCCTCAGAGAGGCGGGACGTTACAGAATGGTATTAGAGCCGACTCTCGCGGTTTCACGGGCGTGTGTGTCGTAGTTGCGCAGGCATGGTGCGCATGGCTGGTGTGGATCCGGCGTGGTCACACAGCATGGCACATGCGCTGGCTCTGGACACATAGACGTGGCCAAGAGAGGACGCTCCTGGCTTGGGATTGATCGACAAGGACGTCGATCTCTTAAGGGGGTGAGGATGTAACATCCTGGCCCAGGGCTTAACAGGATTAATAGGATACTCATACCAATAAGTTGCAACTTCTTTTCTGGAAGGTAACAGAACCGACCAAATCATAAGAACGTAAGTACAAAAACAATCACCGAAGCGATCAAATTCCTGTACTTAAGCTCCCATAATCCCGGTAGTCCGGAAATCACGAAGGATTTCAACCAACTCTCGACATACAAACCTAAGATCGTAGTGATTCAACACAACACATCATCTGTTACAACATTTCACAAGTAGCCTTCGGATTACATCCATCAGAGTTGAAATAGAATATTACAAACCAAGTTTGAGTGTGCGGAAGCAACATAGTTTAGTACAAAACATCACGGTTTTCAAATACATTGCCAAGTCTGAGTCATGTCCCACAAAAGCATTATCAGGTACGAGAACTAGTAGAGACCACGCCCAACGGTCTAGTCTTCATCCCCAGCTAGGGAGAAGGCAGTACTTGCAGCAACCAAAGTAGAACTGGTCATCTGCAACAGGTGGGAGATAAACCCTGAGTACGAGAAGGTACTCAGCTAGACTTACCCGACAAAATCAGAAATAAAGGACACCAAGGATCATGCAAGGCTTTTCAGGTGGGCTAGCTTGACACAGTTGCATAAAAGAGCTTAAGATTATAGTAACCAATTTAAAATTAGCATCAAGCTTATCATTATTTACCTGTCCACTAGATTAGCACCTGTACTAGAGCACTCACTTATTAGGAGCAAACAATATTAACCATAGCAGGTACAATAAGGCTGTCATCATCATATCATCATTTCCGAACCATTATGTTATTAAGTGTATCTACATTGGAG
Source organism: Miscanthus floridulus (assembly GCF_019320115.1). Taxonomy (NCBI): domain Eukaryota; kingdom Viridiplantae; phylum Streptophyta; class Magnoliopsida; order Poales; family Poaceae; genus Miscanthus; species Miscanthus floridulus. Next base: position 77,333,314 of record NC_089585.1, read on the forward strand.
ATAAGCCCGTCAAGTTCTCACTAACCGGGAGAGACGGCGATTCGAATCGAATTACAACTCAGCTGAGGGGGTATTCCTAACCCTCACCCTGGCATACTTTGCAAGAGTAGCCGTGGGTCACCTTTGGGACATCTCAGGAACCAAATTCGCGGGTTCGATCAGCGCCAGCACTCTCAGGGATTACCCTTCTGCCAGGACGATCAGGACTTTTAAATCACCTGCCCTTGGACTCACGCCTACGGCTCCCTTCCGAGGCGCACTTTATACTTATCGACTCCGGCCTGAGGTGAGCTACTCGGCTTCGCGGTCGGTCATCGGGCCGGCCAACTAAGAGAGAGGCATGCGTTCAACATGAATAGGAAAGGCTCCAAGATCCAGTCCTTAATCGACACGGACGGAGTCACTGCAAACCGGCAAGCCTCCGCCCGGTCTTAATTTCAAATTAAGACTGGTTCTTTTCCACGATAGCAAATATAGCCAACCGTGCCACATGTATATTCCTATATCTCGCAGGTGACAGGAAATCACCTGACTTCTACCGCTGTTGAAGCAGGGCTAAGCACTACACGAACCTAAGCTACATAGGATTCAGGGTAACAATATCTAGGACAAGGATTGGGTGACCAATGCAGCAAGTGTTTGCATCCAACACCTAAACTTAATGCAACAATAATTATATAATGTAACATTAATACTTTAACTGAATTTCGGAAATTAGGAGGCTTAATATGCTCCGGGGCTTGCCTTTCACAAAGTTGCAAGGACTGGTGATCCGGGCACTCAACGGCGACCTCGTCTGGCACTTCTCCTGAAGGCTGCTCCTCCTGAATCTCCAGGTGTCGGCTGCTGCTGCTTCGCTCAGTTCCTCGAATTCCAGCAGGGTTACTCCTTCCGGTACACCTATTGCATGCCGATGCAAAAGATAAATATCATGGATGCATAAGGAATGACATGATGCTCATGATGAATGAATCACAGTGAGTGTTTACGAAAGTATCACTGGACACTCGTTTACCGAGTAATTAGCTCTATTCAAATCACTTTAAGCATGTATCTACTTGACTTAAAGACAAGATCAACTTACCTAACTTGCATAACCTAAGATAAAGATGCTCATCTTCAGTTAAAGGCCTAACACCTAGGAACATTACCACAACTTAGAAATAATAAAGGTATACATAATTTAACATTTAAGTTTCATATGCATACAAGTAGTCCCTTAATTAAATCACAACTAAAGTTCTACAATTCCAAATGACTTGTATGAGGACATTCTGGAAAGCTTATGAAATTCTCTACAAAACATTTGTAAACATCAAAGCATGATTCTTATGTTAACTAAATCAATTTCCAGCAAACCTAGAATCTGTCCAGAATGACGGGGTTACTAACTTAATTATTTAATGATTGTGCAAAAGCATACTTTGATCAAACCAAGTTTACCAACTTGTTTTGCATACCTAATAAACATCAGAAAATATAGTGTCAACTTCTAAATAAATTATTTAATACCCTTTTTTAATTTATCTAGTTAATTAGGTGATTAAAGCAATATATAGTAAAACTATTTATAAAAATCTACAAAAATTACAGTAGCTATCTCATGCTGCACATAGACTACCATAAAAATTTCAAAGCCATTGAGTAAGTATAACAGTCTACACAAAAAATGATAAGGCATACTGGCTTAAAATGGCATAATTAAGAAATCCTAATGAAAAGTGTCAAGCAACAGATTTCACATTTTTCCTAGCATCATTCTAGCATAAGAATAGTACCCACCAAATTTTACCTTTACTGGATCTATAGAAAAATTATGAAAATTCACATAAGATCCACCCATTAATAAAAGGAATTTCTATAACTTAAAAACTACACATGCACTAGCTCTGAAATTTTAACCACGAGACTCTACTAAACCAAAATAGAGGACCCACAAAATTTCATAATTTTTGGACCACAGAAACTCAAGATAAAATTCAAACAAGTTTGCATGCTTCTAAAAACACATTTCAAACTCCTATTTAATTCATCCAATCTTTCTAAAACATGTGCTCATATACTATTTTTGTTAAATACTAGACATGACCAGGAACTTAACAAAATTAGAACCATAGCATTTGGATCTATATACTAGGAGCTACATATTTTTCAAGATGTACATAAATCTGTGAAATAAATAAACAAAACAAAATAGGAAAACAACACTCAGCCCTACTCGGGCCAGCCCAAGAAATGGCGGCCCGCGACTCACGCGCTGGCGCGGCCCAACGCGACGTGGCCCACGCTGGGCCCTCGCCTCAGCCACGACGGCTGACAGGGAGGACCCGCGCATCAGCGAGACAGGCAGGGGAGGAGAAGGGGATGGCGGCGAAGCTCATCGCCGGGAGCTTCTCCGGCGAAGGCAAGGGTGTCTACGTGCTCGCCTCATCCTAGCAGACCTAGGAGAGCCCTTAGTCGTAGCGATTGACGCCGCTAGCGGGGGTGGCGATGGCCACGGCGGCGCTCGGCCACGGCACTGTCGGCTCCGGTGAGGCCAAGGCGTCTCGGCCCTTATGGCCGACTCTATTAGCTTCAGTAGGGTTCACAGAATCCTAGCGCAAGGGGGAGAAAGGGATGGAAGGGGCTCGAGCAGCACGGCCACTGCGCGCGCTCGGCCGACGGCGGTCATGGCGACCCGGTGGAGCCGCCTACGCGGTGAGCTCTACCTGAGGTGAAAATGGAGTGGCGGTGGGGTCACTGGACGTGGAGGGGCTCACGGTGGTGCTGCGTCAGGGACGAATCGGGCAATGGCGCTCGGTTTTTGGGTGGAAATGGCTAGGCGCTGCTTCGGCGTTCCGGTCGCCGTGCGCGCGGAGGAAGGAGAAAGGAAAGGCAAATGGCGCGGCGAGTGCGTTCGGGCAGGCGCGGGGTGGCTTCAAGGCGCTGGCTACGACGCTAGGACATCCACTGGCGCGTGGCCTGCACGACAGAAGGCCGGCGACGAGTGGCGGACACGCGGCGTCATGACTCTGCGTCGGTCAGGCCACGGCGACTGAACGTTTTCTGAAAACAAACACGATTCAGTGTTTATCGACGATGACTGACAGCACATATTCGACGATCATCAACTCCTAATCCGTGGTGATCTAGACCATGCCGTAGTTAACAAAGTTGCTCATCTACACGTTAACTACAACTCTTTCCACTGGAGCTCAAGCTGGTTTGGCTCGGTTAGGGAGATACATGGCTCCAAACATGTGTACACGAAACTGTACTACACTTTAGGACTTAGAAAAATTTGCTGAATATGAAATCAGCATGTACTTCTGACTTGTGGGCCATGTTTGACCATGTTCTAAACCTTTTCATGAGTTGACCATAAAACAACTTTTGTTCCTTGCTAAATTAGCTACAAGTTTGGTAAAGAGTGTACAGCCATGCAAAGCTTCCAAGTTGGACTTTTTAAATAGTCAAACTATGACACTCCTAGGGTCAATTCAAGTCAAACATGCAATTAAGGGCATTTTGGTCATTTTGATCTATATGAACAATGTCCAAACAAGTAACCTAAGTGTAGTTAAGGTGTAATAGACCATGATCAACCATTTTACAAAATTGTTCTACCACTTCTAATGATCACATGTGATACAGCAATTAAAACAAGCAGTTCACTCATATGTTTCAATACAATGTTTCACATGTTGCATGACCTGGTTGTTATCCTATGCTTGTCACATTACTACCATTTTGCCATGTTTCCAAGTATAAGAGTTTCATGTTACATTCACGTGTTGCACTACTACCACTCTAAGCAACCAAACAGGAAACACATACAATTTAAAATGTTGCATATGTATGTTTCACTGATAATGGCATGATGACATGGATAATGCACATGTTTATGAAATGACATGCAATTTAGTGGAAGCCTAAACACCTAGGGTGTTACACTAGATCATCACCGTACCATTGTTCATGTTGTTTATCTTCATTTAACTAGAATATGCGAGCAATGCTCACACCAGCTAGTATGTGTTCATGCAGTTTAATTTAACTAGCATTTGTAATGTGCCTACTTTCTCAATAGGTGAATGTGGGCATGAGGCATCCACCGATGGGCATGAGGCATCCATCATTGGCCCTGGAGCCTAGTTCTTCATCCATGGTAGCGCTCGGAAAGTGTCCCCATGAGGCATCCACTGATGGGGGCAGCCACCCATGATTCTATGCCATGTTGCGTCAGTCAGTTCGGTATAAGTCGTTTGCATTCTCAATCCGATCGCTCTTCCCCTTATCCTATATGGTCTTGAACTTGGCTTGCATTGTGCAGCGCTTTCTCCATGACGGTGCCATCCCTAGTCATGGGGCTTCCCCCCGATGTTGTCAGAGAGTCATCCCGTCACCGCTCACCGCCACCGAGCCTGTGTGTCCCCACATAGCCCTCTAGTTCTAAAGTGGGCGAGTCATTAGAAGAGTGCGAATACTCAGACGATGCAGACTACCATCAATTATTGAAGGATTACCGTAAGGTCCAAGCGTTGTTGTCATTGTAACAGAACCGTCCAATTTATAAGAGCACAAGTACGATAGCGACCACAGAGGCAGTCAAACCATCACACTTGAGCCCATATAAATCTGGTAGTCCATCGAGTATCACGAAGGATCTCGAATCAACTAACATACAAGCCAGGACCATACATGATTCAACATACATGTCACATGTTACAACAAGTTTACAAATAGTCTGACATACATCAGAGTACACCACAGTTATTATAACAGCAGTTTAAAAGTAGCGAAAGCAACATGGTTTGAACAACATCAACCTAAGTTTAATACATGGCTAGCAGTTCATCATCTCCAACAAAAGCACCAAGGCGAGATGATATAAAAGGGTGACCATTGCCCCTGGTCCTAGTCCTCATCCACGGCAGGAGCAAGGCAGATCTTGTAATAACCATGATACATAACATTATCTGCAACAATGGGAATAAAACCCTAAGTACAAGAAGGTACTCAGCTAGACTTACCCATCATCAACTAAAATGTTAAGACACCAAGGAGTATGCAAGGCTTTATAAGTAGAGCTGGTTGACATTATTTGCATAAAAAGCATTAGTTGTCCAATATCTTTTAAAATGTGAATCACCCATTATTAATCCTATCCCATACTAGATTAGCAACTATCCTATGCAAAACATGTTGATACCATTAAGTCAATACTATAATAACCATATCAAGTTGAGCTCTTTCATAATCTCATAACCAACACTTCCATCAATTACTACGATGAAGCGTACTCCTGTCAAGTTCTCACTATCCGGTAGATATGGCGATTTGAATCGATTCCTACCCAACTGGGGAAATATTCCTAACACACACCCAGGCAACCTGATTAGGGGCCACCTCGGGTCACCTTTGGTACAATTCAGGTCCAAAATTGTGGGTCCGATCAGCGCCGCACCCTTAGAGATACTACCAATCTACCATAAAGCTTGGGACTCTAACCCACCCTTGGGCTCACGCCATTGGCTCCCTGCACATTCTTATTGCCTCTAGAGTGTGCACTTTCACTTATCAGGTCCTTGGCCTAAATTGAGCTACTTGGCTTTGTGGTCGGAACGACTTATCCGGCCAACTATGTGAGAGGCATGCGTTCAACATGACAAGATGACCTCCAATGACTGGTCCTTAAACGACATAGACGGAATCACTATGATCACCACCAACATAAGACTCCGCCTGGTCTCCAATTAATCAACAACACCAAGTTATGTTCCACGATAGCACAATATAGCCAACCATGATTAAGTTATCGCCTATGGCTCGTAGGTGACAGGGAATCACCCAACTTCTACCGGTCTAAGCATAGCTAAGCATAAGGAGCGTTCCTAGACTTAAATAGGATTCAGGGTAGATATTTCAAAACAAGAAAGGTAATATGCAGCAAGTGTTCCCAAACAACTCCTGTCACGTAATGCATCAATATGAATAACTTAGGTGACATTAATAAAATAGGGAGACTTATAATGCTCCGAGGCTTGCCTTTCACGAATGTGCTAGGCTGATGATTCGGGCACTCAGGAAGATGATCAGCTTCAGGCTCTCCTTCTCTGGGAATCTCCTAGTGCTTGCACCTCTTGGCTCTCCTCTTGTGGATCAGCTTCGAGTTCCACCAACATGATCTCTTCGGTTGCACCTATTGTATGCATATGCATAAGTAAGTTCCATGAATGCATAAGAAAGATCATGGATGAAGTGACATGGGAATGTACATGATGTTGTGATAATGATGTTAAGTTACTTAAACGATAACAACATTAATTTCTATTTTACTGAGTAGGTGCATAACTCTTCTCTATCCATTTCCAATATTCTTCACAAGACAATTTCTGATCTACACATAGCAGTTAGAAGTTTAAATCATAACTGTAGTTATAATTATCCAAATACTATGATCTTGGACTTTCTGGAAAGGTTATAAAATTTCCTACAACTCTTATTTAATCACCAAAAGCTAATTCCAAATCTATCCTAACCAAAACAGACAATCTTTCCAGTTCTGTCCACAAATTCAAGAGAACAAGCATTTCGAGAGACCAAATTCAAACAGCTATAACTCCTAAACCATTTGGCCTATGTTCCTGAAATTTTGACACAAGATAGATGAAGAAGTTCCGTACAACTTTGTTATTAACTATTTTTACAGTAAACTTCATTTTGACTATGCAAAATACCCAACAATAGAATCTATCCAGAAACACCTCTAAAATTGAATTATAGAGCAATCATATTTTTCATGGCATATAAAAATCTCAAATTGAGCAACACCATTGGCACCAATAGTTCAGGAATATCAAATACACTACAGAAAACATGATGATCAAACCTAACTCAATTATTTACATGCCTTTATAAATTTAATTAGATAGTTTGGTGAAATAATAAACATATATAAAAAATGCACAGTAAATTCTCAGAAAACTATAGTGGCTTCTAAGTGCTCCCAATAGACCACTGTAAAATTTTCACACCATTTGAACATGTAAAACATCCTCCATAAAAATGACAAGCTAGCAAGGCTTATTTAAGTGAAAATAGTTAACCCTATTGGAAAGTGTCAAACAATAGATTTTATATTTTTATTAGCTCCTTCATGATACAAGAACATTGTCCAATAAATTTAATGAGCACTGGCCACATATTTTTATCCTGAAAAATAGCACAAGAAACTAGCATTTATTCAAGAGAAATTTATAACTCAAACACCATGCATCCACTGGACTTGAAATTTTTACTATAGCTTACATAAATCATGAATAGCCTGCCATAAAAATTTCATAGCAAAAGGTGCAATAAAACTCTAGTTATGAATTTGACAAGTTTTAATACATTCAAAGAGCATTTTTCAATGCCAATTTAATTCTCCAAAAAAATTATTGCAAACTGCACATTTTATATTTTTAGCAAATACTACACATCTAGCAGAGCCTAACAAAATTTGGTTCACCAAAATTGGACATCTACAACTCAACTTATGATTTTTCATAAAAGAAATGCATTAGAATTAAATCTATAGCCGCTGACAGCTGGGGGCCGCTGGTCAGCGACACAGAGGCAGGGGTGGCGCTCTGGCTGGTGATTTCTCACCAACTGGTGAGGATTCTAGTCGAAGGTGTTGGCACCACTAGTGCTCCCCTCAGCCAACCCGCATCGGATGGTGGTGAAAATGGACCCTAGAGCTCACCGAAGGTGGCTCACCGGCGGCAATGGCGGAACGGTGGAGGGTGCATGGTGGTACGCTGGCATTCTCTAGCCATCATTTGCTCTGGTGAGGTGCGCTATGGCTTCGTGGAAGACTAATGAAGCTATCTAGGGTGGGTTAGGGTTCTGGTGAGGCGGCGGTGAGCTCCGACCACGTGCAGGTCTTGGCGACGGCGATAGCACGGCAGTGCACAGCCATGTTCCGGTGTGCATATGCCGGTAGAGGGTAAACGATCACTAGCATGAGCTTCAAGGGTCAGAGGAGAAGACGAGATGTGAGAAAGAGAGAGTGGAGGTGCCTCGGTTAGAGCCGTTTGCGACGAGCGTGAGCTCGCGGCCATGGCGGCATGGCGAGAGCGGCGACGCGTTCCTACATGCTAGCTCGGTAGCGTCTACCCTAACTACTACTGGAGCACCATGGCTCTAAGGTGACTACAACACAACGAGAAAAGGAGTGCAAAGTGTAGCGAAGTGTCACTGGCCATGGTGAGCTCGAGAGCGGCGGTGCTCCGATGAGCACCCACGGTGGCACAATGTGAAATGCGGCTCACCTACTGGCCTGAACAATGGCATGAGTATGAGTAGATGCTAGAGGAGAATGCATTGGAGCTTTGCACATGAACAATTGGAGAACTGTGGCTGAGATAGTGGTGCATGAGATGGGCAAAGCTAATGGTGGCGGCAATGGAGAGGGCAGTGCAAGGGAGACAGCAGAGGAGAGGCAAGGCGTTGAGCAGCTTGGGCACAGCGTGGAGGCATCGTTGTGGCCTTGCTGGACGTCGTGAGCTGATGAGTAGGAGCAGAAACGGCATACGGGACCAAGTGGTGCGCCCGAGCTAACCATAGTCGGCCACCCATGGCGAGCCGAAGCTCTGAATCGAGTGATTGAAGGTGACTGATAGCACGATTTCAAGCGACCAATACTCCTAATTCAGTGCAGTGATTTGCTAAACCAAAAGCACTATGTGATAGAGCTAAGTGAGTACTACAACATAGCCAATACCAACTTAGCCTAGATTGCCATGGATTTCAAACTATAATGCTCCAAACTAGGGTACTTGAAACTGTAAACATAGTTTAGACTTAGAAAAAAAATTCAAGTCTTCAAAACAGCACTGCAATGATTTTTGTGAGCATAATTTTACCATGTTCATCATTGAATTAGACCTCGACCCAAAAATAAAAGTTGTCACACTAATTGAGTTCTACAACTTTGTTTTAGGGTGCTTAGCCATGCAAACACTTTAGACTATAGTTCAACTTAGGTCCAACATGCAACTTGAAATTGATGGTTTACGCTATATCTATGACTTAGAGACCAAACTAGCCCTAGTCATGAATACCAAAGTTGTTCTAGAAGACATTCAAAACATGTTAAGGTACTACTAAGGTCACACAAACATTTTATACCTTGGACACATGTAAACCTTAACATAAGCATAGCATTTAGTGATAACACAAGTGATACAAGCAAACATAGAGATCAAATTTAAGATGCTTATGCTCATGAAGGATCCATGATGCTTGTGCTCATGCAATGCCAATGTCAAATGCATGCTTAACATCTAGGGTGTTATAGCCCTTCCCCCCTTATAGAAATCTTGTCCCAAGATTTGCACGACCTACCATCTCTCATAGAAACCTGGATAGACCTCACATAGATAATCTTCTCTTTCCTATGTAGCATCTTGTTCGCTATGACTATTCCAAAGCACCTTGTAGAACTTAATGACTTTGCTATGAGTCACCCTTTCCATTTCTTCAAGCACTCAAATTGGTTTTTCTTCATAGGTCAAGTCCGACTGGATCTTAACACTAGTAGGTTCAATAGCTTCTTCGGTCACACAAAGACATCTCCTAAGTTGGGACACATGGAAGACATTGAATATGGTGCTCATTTCTGGAGGTAACTAGAGTTGATAGGTGAAAGGTCCTTATGTGGTTTTGGTAATTGAGTGACAACCTAGGTGGACTAATTGTGTTTATGTGAGATACACAGGTGATTAGTCCATAGGTACATATATGTGAGCAACATATGCCATGAAGGTGAAAATGGTTTGGAGATGTTGCAAAGCTCACACATGTGATGATGAAGGAGCTTATTGTAGATGAGACATGACATTGAGTCATGTGATCAAGGTGGAGAAGATCAAGACATAACTTGGCTTGATGGACCGATTGCAAGCATGAAGGATAAGTCAGAGGCTTTGGAGCGATGGACCGCATGGCGGTGAAGCTTGAGCAAGACTTGGCACCGATGGACAAAGGCAATGGTGAAAAGCAAGTGAAGTCAAGATCGATGAACCAATATGATCATGTGATGATATGAAGTGGATCATATCATTTTTTATCATGTTGGTGCATGTGTTGCATCGACATTGGAGAAGATGGAATGGAATGCGCAAGGCAAAGGTATAACCTAGGGCATTTCATTTCCTTGGTCATAGATGTGTAGAGAAGTTGATGACCGAATTTAGGATAGATGGCCGTACTATCAAAAGGGGCAAACTTGTTTGCATATCGGTCATCTAGTGCCACTTGAGTGATCTAACTTTGCATCATCACTAGGATTGAGTGGCATGGCAAGTTGAGTGGCTAATCCTTTAGAAAATGATTGTGAAAATACTAGCACACATACACATGGTGGTGTACACTTGGTGGTGTTGGTACATTTGCAAAGGAGATGAAGTTGGAGTTGATATGGATCAACTCGGTGATGAAATGGAGGTGAGAAAGGTCCCACAAAGTGGACCGGACTCTGGTCATGCAGTGATCGGACGCTAGGTTCCAGCGTCCGGTCAGTAGTGGCAGTCAGTGGGCTGGCGTCAGTCATCGACCAGACGCTAGCGCTGGAAGTGACCGGACGCTGGCCGTATGTGTCCGGTTAGGGTGATGTGCGGTGACACAGGCAGAGCAGAGAAACTAGAAGTGACCTGACACTGGCACTTGCGTCCGATCGCGATCGACTGGACGCATCCGGTCATGTCTGGTACCTTACTAGAAACAATTGGACGCTGGGGTTGCTGTGTCCAATCAGTTCAAGCTGCTATGTCCAGTCAATAGATGACCATTGAGATTAGGCGAATAGCATTTAAAGAAGGGGACACATGGCGTGCATCGCACGATCAGACACTAAGGTCCAGCATCCGGTCGATCGGACCGGAGCGTCCGGTCGTCCCAAGTTTTGCCCAGTGAAGGGGTAATGGCTAGTTTAGCCCATGGGGCTATAAATAGTAGGTGGCCTTAGCCATGGCTAGTGTGGAGCACCTCAGGGGACTTTGTGTCCATGCTTGTGAGTGCTTGGGAGCCCTCCATCTCACATATACTTGATAGTGATCATTCGATTATCTAAGAGAGCGATTCTAGTGCGATTACATCATGAGGTTGCATTGAGTGGCACTAGGTGATCGAGTTGCAAGCCGGTGGGCTTGTTACTCTTGGAGATTTCAACCTCATAGATGGCTTGGTGGTGGTCTCTGTCGAAGCCCGCAAGAAGCTTGTGTGGTGCTCCAGAGAAGAGCTTTGTGAGGGAAATTATTCTCACCCCGTGGGAGCCGCGAAGAGCAACTCTAGTTGAGCATGTCATTAAGCTTCCCTCTCTTTTGGGGTAGGTTCTTGCGGTGCCTAATGTGCGGGCTTGGCAGGTGATGCCAATTAGCCACTGAACCACCAAGTGAGTGGTCTACACAATAGGGACTAGCGTGTTGGCAAACACGTGAACCTCAGGAGAAAAATCATCGTGTCAACCTTGTTCTTCCCGTTGGTTTGCATCCTTGTTACACAAGCTTGTAATTACTTTCATATACATTGTGCTTGTGTAGTTGCTCTTGTAATTAGTTAGCTTGTGTAGCTTACTAGTTACCTTCTTGCTTGTGTAGCATAGAAGTAGCTCCCTTGCATGGCTAATTAGGTTTGTGTAACCTTGTTAGTCACTTTGCTTAGTTTGTGTAGCTAAGTATTTGTGCTCTCTAATTTGGCATTGGTTGCCTTGTTATTGAGCATTGCTAGTAAGCTTAGATAGCTTTGTGCTTTTGCTTACTAGATTGTATAGGAGCTCCCTTGTTGCTCAAAGTACTAGTGGCATAGGTTTCTGTGACCTTGCTTCTAGAATTGGTTAGGTGAGCTCTAGCTGTCGACGAAATATGGTCAGTAGTCTACCTAGGGATATGCCCAAGGTAGTAGATTATCAGCAGATAGGTGCGCAAGCTACGAATGAGATGGTGACGCAAGACAGACATGAGGTTTTATCTAGGTCCTGCGCCTGATTGTATTGCTATAGATTATCTAGGTTTTATCCAAGACCATGAAGGCGTAATACCTACGACCTGCGTCTGATTGTATTGCTGTATGTAAATGAGATCATTTTTTAGAGGGGTCCCCTGCCCGCCTTATATAGTCTGGGGTAGGGTTACAGATCTAGAAACCAATCCTAATTAGTTACAATTGTCATAGGTGGCTAGATAAGGATTCCTATTCTAACCGACCAGGATCTTGATTGATCTCCAAGTCTACCTTGATTCCTTGGGCGGGACTCCGAGCAGATCGGCTAGGTTGCGCATCGTCTTCTAGTGGATCAGACCCCCTAGTCCAGGCTGGCCCAATACTAGTCGTAAGAGTATAGGGGTTAATACCCCCACAGCTAGTCCCCGAGCACCATGTATTATGTTGTGACACGCCGTTTGATCTTCTTCGGCTAATGCGGCCTATCTTCATGTCATCTCCAACTGGTTAAAACATTGACCAAGTAGATGTGCCAGTATTCTGGTCAGCATAGAGAGCAGTAGACCACGATTATAGCTGAAGATTCCGGTTGTCCAAAGAATGCATGGTGCTCTAAAGAAAAAAGAAAAAGATTTCTTTCCTGATCAAGTGTGCCCACTTGTATTTCTGAAAAGAAATGTAAGTGACCCTTGTACAGTAGTTATGGCCAACTGTCAGAGTGTAGGGGTCAATAAAATAAGCACATTCACCGCAAGGTGAAGTGTGCCCACTTAGTCCCCAAGCCTGGTAGTAGGTGACATAGGCATGTGGTGCTAGGGTCTAAAAAGAATTCCCAATTAAGTTGAGAATCCAATCATCGTACAAGCGATACAAGCTGCACCGGCAAGTGCATCGTACCGATGTAGTTCCCGAGCTTGCTGGAAGGTGAGGTATCAGCCTTATAGCAAGGTCTAAGTGAGAAAAATGAATGTCTCTCAACTGTATGTGAGTACAAATCACATGTAGCCGAGAAGAGCGGTCCTCGAGCAATGGTCGGAGAGTGATCGGGGCAGTCCCCGAGCGCAACATGAGGAAAACGATGAATCCTCGAAAATAACCGTAGTCAGGACAGTCCCCGAACATAAAGGTAATCGGGACAGTCCCCGAGCACGATGGCGGTTGAGACAGTCCTGAGCATGAGAGTGGTTGGAACAGTCCCCGAGCACGATGGTGGTCGGGACAGTCCCCGAGCACGAGGATAGCCACGATAGTCCCCAAGCACGAGGGTGGTGGGGATAGTCCTCAAGCACAAAAAGTGTGGCAAAAAACCATATGCCACTTTTACTATTATTTTATGTATTTATTTATTTGTTTTGACAAGTCTAGTCTGACATGTCTGGTCAAAAAAGTAGACAGGTATAGCACATCATACTGCCTTTTTGTCTTGTCAAGCAAATAGTTGCATGGCACCTGTCAGTAGGTGCGTCAGCGTGGGCCCTCCCACACTAACAATGAAGAGGTGCATATATTGGCATAGATCTCGAGGCTATGAAAACAACCGTCTACAGCGCGTGCGCACATCCCCCAAGAGTCCTGGGTAGACGAAACGGCATAACTCTTGGGTTAAATATGGTATATGATAGGTTAGTTACTATTTACTAAACCCCATTGCCATTTGCAACTGTAGCTTTCGTCTTCCTCTCACCTACCAACCCTAACACATCCGAAATCACCGCCAATCAATCCACCGCCGCTTTGACTACCACCTCTACTAATCCCCCGCTGCTGTTGAAGATCAGAGCACTCCTCGTTCACCAGCAAGGTCGAAGTGAGAGGTAGAAAACAAAAGGAAATGGTGAAAAGTGATGCGCAGAAGAAAACAGGGGTCATGGTGAAGGAATGGTGGAAGTCGAAAAGCAATGAGCAGACCATTGAAGACCTTGTCACCATGGGGGTACTCCACAACAAGGAGCTTGTAGGATGGCGTGCGCCGGAGGGCGAGGGGTACCCCGATCCACAACCAGGTGAGACCGTGGTGTTCGAGGATTTCTTTAAATGGGGATTTGGAGTTCTAATACATCCGTTTCTTCAGGGGCTCTGTCTTTACTATGAGATTGGGATTTGCAATCTGCATCCCAACTCGATCCTCCTTGTCGCCACTTTTATTCATCTATGCGAAGCGTATGGCGGCTTCTAGTCCCATTTCGATTTTTTCCACCATCTTTTCTGTCTGTGGAAGAAAGGAAGTTGTGGTTCGAAGATAGCCGGGGGTGTATACCTCAACCTCCATGATGGCATGAAAGCCCAGTACCTGCACTGCCCATGGAACACGTCACTTGATGACTGGTACAAAAAATGGTTCTACATCCGCGAAGAGCCGAACACAATTATGTTGTGCGACGAGGGCTACATTCCGGAGAAGAAGACGAGCTGGTCAGAGAAACCTAAGCATCTGGGATAGATCCTAGAAATATTTCGAGTGATCCCGTGGAAAAAACTAGATGGTCCGAGCATAGTCGGGAGTTTCATCAGCCGATGGGTCTAGCCCTACCAGAGGAGGGTACATCCTGGCTATGACTATCAAGGGAGCACAGACCCGACGAGGATGAGGCAGAGGGTGCTTGACAAAATCAAAGTCAAAGCTAGAATTGGTGAGCTATTTAACTTAGCTAATTCAAATTATGCCAGATTGAGCGACATCGAGCATGCTTTCAAGCTTGCCCGACCTCCCCCAAAGGTAACTCGTCTTGCCGCGTACCCGTAGTCTTATATTGTGGTAGGGTAAGTGGAAACTTACTGTGTTCACTCCCTTTTGTTACCCAGGTTAATGGTCGGGATAGAGCGACAGTGTTTGTGGGGGTATTAACCCCTATACCCTTACGGCTAAGCTTGGGCTGGCCCGGATCGATGGGTTCAGTCCACCCGAAAGACGACGTGCGGCCCAGTTAACCTGATCGGAGTCCCGCACAAGGAATCAAGACGGATTTGGCGACCAAGCAGGATCCTGGTCGGTTAGAATAGGAATCCTTATCCGGCCGCATATGGCAATTGTAACTGACTAGGATTAGTTTCCAGATCTGTAACCCTGCCCCCGGACTATATAAGGCGGGCAGGGGACCCCTCTAAAAAACATCTCTCATTGACATACAGCAATACAAATCAGACGCAGGACGTAGGTATTATGCCTTATTGGCGGCCGAACCTGGATAAAACCTCGTGTCTGTCTTGCGTCACCGTCTTGTTTGGGGCTTGCGCATCTGTCTGCCAATAATCTACTACCTTGGGCATACCCCTAGGTAGACTGCCGACCATATTTCATCGACAGTGGCGCGCCAGGTAGGGGGTGTGCGTACTGCTCTCCAAGCGAACAAGATGGTCATCATCTCCGGCTCCATGGCTACGCCCAACGGCCTCACGTTCACCGTCGGCCAGATCACCTGGACCACCCGCTCCAACGACTCCATCGCCATGACCGCGGAGGAGGCGTGGATTCAGCCCGCGCCGACGACTACTTCACCCGCATCGGCTACGGCTCCGACCACGGTGAACACGGCTCTGACCACGGTGAACACGGCTCCGACCACGATGGACCTGGCTCCGACCACGCCTACAGCCACGCCAACGACCCGTCATCCGCTTCCCCACTACAGAGGGAAGCAGATCGACAACACCGACCTACTCGACTCCGTTGATCAGGTCGGCATCCAACTCGCTGAAACCCTGGCTCTGGTAAGTACGATTCAAATCCAACCTAACGAGCAGGTAACAGCTCTCCACAACAGATCTATCCGACCAGCTCAGACCAGTCGTCCTGTGCGACTTGGAACAGATCTTGTGGTCGTATCAACTCCTGAGGGGCGTTTCGCTCGTCGCCGGCTAGACATCGCGACGGGTCCCCGACTCTGCGAGTACGAAGCCCCGACGGAGAACTACCAGGTCCAGCCCTACGGCCTGCAAAACGCTGCCTCCAGCTACGTGTACAACCTGCGACGCCGCTCGGATCTGCTTCCCGTACACCAATCTCGGCCGAAGTCAGGCAACATCGTCAACATGGTCCGGATTGAAGATTATCAGGAAGGATCCGTCCACACCGTCCGAGAGGGTGACTCCAGCTCCTCATCCGGCATCGCGTCCAACGCATCTGTCCACACCGAGCTTCAGCATCACGAAGATGAAGGCATCAAATACGATCTGGATCTACCAGACCACGCCCTGGGTTTCCCCCAATTTCCGTCTTTCCCGCCAAGATGAGGGGATTTGATCCATGTTGTCAGCAACGACGAGCCGCCAGCAGTTGGCGAAACAGAACAAGAGAAGACTGCACGCGAAGCACGCAATATTGACCGGTTTAATCACCGGCAAACCGAAGCTGAAGCAGACCAGGAGGCACGACGCATAAGGGTCCAACCGCGTGACCTCAACAATGCTTTCGACAGGGTAGGGGATAAACAAGTCTTCAAGACCCCAAGTGCCAACGTAGCCGTCGCCATGGCGACAATGCAGCGGCTGCCCAACACTCCCGAGACTCAAGTAATCCGTGATGACATACAAGCTTATCTGACGGCTGCTATGGCTCAGACCGCAGAGATGAACCAAGCCCGGGCTCCATCAGTTTCTGTCGAATCAAGTTACAGCCGTCAATACTCAAGTCGCTCACAGCCACTCAACCAATGTGGCTCGCGCAATAACGACCCATCAGACAACCGTCAAGGCGGAAACGGTGGTCGCGATGATGGTCGGGACGACAACCACCGCCGGGAGGATAACCGCCACGACATTCGAGGAGACAACCGCCAAGATAACCGCGACAATCGCCGCGATAACCACGGTCGCAGGGCTAATCCAGACGGCAATCGAGATCGCCGCGATGGCAATAACGATCTCCACCATCACCTCGGTGGATGTGATCTGCGTGCTCGCATCAACCAGAGAGCCGACGATCGTGCATCCCATGAAAGCTATCGCCGTATGGAGTATGACACCGCCCACGATCCGCCGGGTCTGAAGCAGTTCACTCCACACCTGCGCCAAGTCATATGGCCCTAAGAATTTCAAGCTCGAGAAGCTTCAGAAGTACGACGGCAAGGAAAACCCAGAATTATGGGTCATGCTCTACGAAACTGCGTGCCGCTCAGCCATGGCTGACGAGCACGTCATGTCTAACTACTTCCCAGTCGCTGTTGGTCATGCAGGTCACCAATGGCTGGTTAGCTTGCCAGCGAACTATTTTGACTCTTGGCAGGAGCTCAGGCAGGCCTTCATCGACAACTTCATCGCTACTTGTGAACAACCCGGCAACAAGTACGATCTGCAGCGGATCCGAGATCGAAAGGAATGAACCACTGCGCGAGTACGTTCGGCGTTTCTCGGAGATGCGCATCAAGGTCCCATCAATATCCGACAACGAAGCAATCGAGGCTTTCGTCACCGGCCTCCGTTTCCACGACGCCCTAAGAGACAAGCTCCTCCGGAAGAGACCCGAATCGGTCACAGCGCTTTTGGCCACCGCTAAGAAATATGCGGACGCTGACGACGCTAAAAAGATAATCGTTGAAGAAGCAGCAAGGGTTCCACGCTCCGACCACCCTCCACACCGCGACGATTACCGCAGTAATCGTGGTCGGAACGACAATTTTGACCGCCGCAACCAGCGCAACGACTCCCGCGACCACCGTGATCAACGTAATCAGCGGCGCAACCGCCGTAGCGATTACAGAAACAAGCGCGCTCGGGAAGACGACGGCGAGGTCAATACCGTGAAAAAGGGCGGCGGACGTCGTAACTACGAGGACGACTACGCCAAAGCATTGAAGGGGCCCTGCCAGCTCCATCCTAAGTCGAACCACACCATGGAGAATTGCCGCGTCCTCAAGACTATCTACACACGTCAACAGGCTCCGGATACGTCCGACAAGCCTAACGACGCGGGGGAACAGCGCAACGAGGACAACGACGACGACGATGCAGACCCTCGTCACAAATACGTCAAGCCGACTGATCGCGTACACACCATCATCGGCGGCAAGGTGTCCATCGAAACCAAACGAGAACGCAAGCTGCTCGCCCGCGCTTGCATGAACGTGGCAAACACCGACAACCTTCTCACCGATCCACGGCTTCCTCCGTGGTCTCACCGTGAAATCTACTTCAGCAGGAAGGACCAATGGGCCGCCATACCCGAGCCAGGGCGTTTTCCCCTGGTCCTCGATCCTTGTATCAACAAGGTTCAATTCGACAGGGTACTGATCGACGGCGGCAGCTCCATTGATATACTGTTCAAGAACAGCCTGCCCGCTCTGAAAATAGCCCAGGCAGACCTGAAGCCGTACGAGGCACAGTTCTGGGGCGTTCTCCCCGGACAGAGCTCCACACCTCTCGGGCAGATCACGCTACCTGTGCAGTTTGGGACTCCGGACCACTTCCGCACCGACTACGTCAACTTCGTGGTCGCTGACTTCGACGGCACCTACCATGCTATTCTTGGTCGACCGTCGCTCACCAAGTTCATGGCCATACCTCATTACAGGTATCTGGTGCTCAAGATGCCTACTGAGAAAGGAGTTTTAACCCTCAGGGGCAACGTATACGCAGCTTATACCTGCGAGGACGACAGCTTCAAAATCGCAGAGGCCCACGACCTCTCTATTCGCATGGCCGAGACCATGCTCGACGCTAAGAAGACCCCGGCCGACCACCTGGAGATCCCAGAGCTCGAGGCTCCGCGCAAGAACATCAGATCCAAGGAGCACAAGACGATCCAGCTGGTCGAAGGCGATCCCAGCAAAACGGCCCTTATCGGGGCCGACCTGGATCCCAAATAGGAAGACGCGCTCGTCAGGTTCTTGAGGGGCAACGTGGGTGTGTTTGCATGGAAACCTTCCGACATGCCCGGTGTACCTCGGGACTTGATCGAGCACTCCTTAAATGTCAACAGCAAGGCCAAACCAATCAAGCAGAAGCTACGACGGTTCGCTCGCGACAAAAAGGAGGCGATTAGGGTAGAAGTTACGCGGCTTTTGGCAGCCGGATTTATCAAAGAAGTGTATCATCCGGAATGGTTAGCCAACCCGGTTCTTGTACGCAAAAAGAATAATGAATGGAGAATGTGCGTTGATTACACTGATCTCAACAAACACTGCCCTAAGGACCCCTTTGGTTTACCTCGCATAGACGAGGTCGTAGATTCAACCGCCGGTTGCGAGCTGCTTTCCTTTCTCGATTGCTACTCTGGTTATCACCAGATCGCTCTCAAAAAAGACGACCAGATCAAGACATCTTTCATCACGCCTTTCGGCGCCTACTGCTACACGACTATGTCGTTCGGGCTCAAAAACGCCGGTGCTACCTACCAACGCGCTGTACAGGCCTGCCTCAACGACGAGATAAAAGACGGCCTCGTCGAGGCTTATGTCGACGACGTAGTTGTCAAAACCAAGGAAGCTCATACCCTTGTTGACAATCTAGAACGCACCTTCGCAGCCCTTAATACGTTCCAATGGAAATTAAACCCAAAGAAGTGCATCTTTGGTGTCCCTTCTGGCATATTGCTCGGCAACGTCGTCAGTTACGACGGCATACGCCCTAACCCGGAGAAAGTCAAAGCTGTCTTAGACATGAAGCCCCCGAGAAAGGTGAAGGATGTCCAGAAGCTTACCGGCTGCATGGCTGCTCTAAGCCGTTTCATATCAAGGTTAGGAGAAAAAGGACTACCGTTCTTCAAACTGCTCAAAGCGTCCGAGAAGTTTGAGTGGTCGGAGGAAGCAGACGCTGCCTTCACGCAGCTGAAGCAATACCTCACGTCACCTCCGGTACTTACTGCTCCCAGAGAAGACGAAACTCTCCTACTTTACATTGCGGCAACCGATCGGGTGGTTTCCACTACACTGGTGGTCGAGCGCGACGAGCCGGGCCACGCCTACAAGGTACAGCGGCCAATTTATTTCATTAGTGAGGTACTCAACGAATCCAAAACCAGGTACCCACAGATTCAGAAACTGCTCTACGCCATACTGATAACATCCCGAAAGTTGAGACATTACTTCGACGGATATCGTGTGGTAGTCATGACCGAGTATCCTTTGGGGGACATCATTCGCAATAAGGACGCGAACGGGCGCATCGTCAAATGGGCAATGGAGCTATGCCCCCTTTCCTTGGAATTTGCAAGCCGTACTACAATCAAGTCTCAGGCACTCGTCGATTTCATCGTCGAGTGGACAGACTTAAGCACGCCTGCCTCTCCGGGATCCGACGAATATTGGACGATGTACTTCGATGGTTCTCTCAACATTGACGGTGCGGGAGCAGGAGTTCTTTTCGTGTCACCATCCAAGGAGCAGCTCCGGTACGTCCTCAGGATTTATTTCCCAGCATCTAATAATGCCGCCGAGTATGAAGCATGCCTGCATGGTCTACGCATCGCGATTGAGCTTGGGGTTAAACGTCTCTATGTCTACGGAGATTCGGCTCTGGTCATCAACCAGCTCAACAAGGACTGGGACACGACCAGTGAAAAGATGGACGCATATTGCAAATCAATAAGAAAGCTGGAAGGCAGGTTCTATGGCATCGAGTACATACACGTGGTCCGGGACAAGAACCAAGCAGCGGATGCGTTGTCAAAGTTAGGATCATCCCGAGCCAAAATCCCACATGGCGTATTCGTCCAGGACCTGCTCACGCCTTCCATTGAAGACGAAGATTCAACGACCAACAAAATTTCAGACCAGCAATTAGTGGCTACGGTTCCGGCGCCGAGCACAGCCAAGCCGCTTCCGACCACTCATGAGCCGGACTGGAGAACACCTTTCATCAAGTACTTGACAGATGGTAGCGGTTATATCGATCGAACAGAAAATGAGCGACTGATGCGTCGTAGTAAGCAGTATCTGCTCGCCGATGGCAAGTTATGGCGCAAAAACGCTAAGGAGGAAATCTTGATGAAGTGTATAACCCAGGAGGAAGGCGAGCATCTCCTAGACCAAATCCACTCTGGCTCCTGCGGCAACCACGCGGCCTCAAGAACACTGGTCGGTAAGGCTTTCCGAGCAGGGTTCTATTGGCCGTCAGCAGTGGCCGACGCAGAGAAGCTAGTCCGCCGCTGTGAGGGTTGTCAGTTCTTCTCCAAGAGAATCCATGTACCAGCACATGAGATCCAGACGATTCCAGCCTCTTGGCCCTTCGCCTGCTGGGGACTGGACATGATTGGGCCTTTCAAACCAGCTCCTGGGAAATTTACATGTGTCTTCGTGCTAATTGATAAGTTTTCTAAGTGGATAGAATACATGCCTCTGGTACAGGCATCCTCAGAGAAAGCTGTCACATTCCTCGACCAGGTCATCCACCGTTTCGGCGTGCCCAACAGCATCATTACTGATCTAGGTACTCAGTTCACCGGGAACGCTTTTTGGGACTTCTGCGATGAAAGGAGCATAGTTGTAAAATACGTCTCGGTGGCGCATCCTAGAGCTAATGGACAAGTCGAGCGGGCAAATGGCATGATCTTGGACGCATTGAAGAAGAGGATGTACAGAGAAAATGATAAAGCTCCTGGAAGATGGCTCAAAGAGTTACCAGCCGTGGTCTGGGGCCTCCGAACTCAGCCCAGTCGTAACACCGGCGTCTCACCATACTTTATGGTTTACGGCGCTGAGGCAGTCCTCCCACCAGATATAGCTTTCAGATCGGCACGGGTAGAGAACTTCGATGAAGGCAGGGTCAATGAAATACGGGAGCTAGAAGTCAACAGCGCAGAAGAGAAAAGGCTTGATTCCTGCGTACGCACGGCCAAATACCTTGCTGTTTTGCGCAGGTACTACAACAAGAACGTTAAAGAGCGTTTCTTCGTGGTCGGGGACTTAGTCCTGAAGTGGAAGACGAACCAGGCTGGCGTCCACAAACTCGCAACCCCATGGGAGGGACCCTTCATGATCAAGGAAGTCACACGTCCAACGTCTTACAGGTTAGCTCACCTGGACGGCACGGACGTACCAAACTCGTGGCACATCGACAAGCTTAGACGTTTCTATGCTTAACTACTGAGATATGTACTCTACTTACATTTTCGATTTACTTTAATAAAGCAATTATGATTTCTCCGACCACTCTAATGTGTCACTCCGAATTTTATGGTTATTTTAACCTAAGGCAGTACAAGCCGACCACCACTCCTTCTACGGTTTTCGGAGCAGGCCCTGTCTCCGGTTCCTCCCAACACGTGCACGGGATCTGCTCTCTGCGTTGCGGGTGATCGGCAGGTCCCCTCTGGTTTGACTTGTCTGCGTCCACGTATGCACAGGTCATAGTACCTCATACTCCGACCACATGCCAGACTGGGGCCGCACAAACTTTTCAGGATGACGTGTCGAGCAAAACGGTACAACTAAAACAGAGCGTTAACACGTTCCCACTTAGTTACACCGACAAAAAAAAAAAAAAAAAAAATTCAAGCTTAAAGTGCGTTTTGTATAAAACAAATAAGCTTATAATGATATACAGTTACGTTATTACAAGCTTGCCTGAAAAGGCTCAAGTTTACAATAACACAACTATGTCCTCCTTCTACAGCTCTAAGCCTATTACATTGGCTGGTCGGGGCGCATGGCATTTACTGCTCGCCGCCTCCGATACCCTACTCGATTCTAGGGGACTCTAGAGCTAGTCAAGCTGAAGGGGATGGCCCCGCCGGTGCCTGGCTGGTCGAGACCGCAGGCTTCGTTGGTTGGCTTGAAGGTGATGGCATTTCCAGCTGGCTTGTCGATGGCATACCCTGCACAGGTGCTGTCCCACCTCCGCACAGGTTAATATCGCCAATTATCCTTGACGACAAGTCCAGCTGGGCCGTCCGAAGCTCTTCGGCCTTGTCTGGGTCTATCTCCTTCGGGTACCCAGCCTCCAAGCGTTTGAGATCGATCAGGGGGTAGTGAGCACGCACCATGCTTAGCACATGGGCGCCCGTGTACTCACCTGCCTCCTTCACGAAGTCTTGGAACCATCCCCATGCTTGCTTGCATCTCTCGACCAGTCCGAGCTGAGGCCTCCTTAGCTCTTCCTCTGTGAGCGCCGGGTCGATGAGGTCGAGGACGGGCACAATGCCAGTTGCCATTTCTTGGCACCGCTTGCTCCACGTGTCCCGCTCCTCGACGGCCTTAAGGCATTGTGCTTTCCAGTCGTCACGCTCCTTGATCACGGCCTCAAGGTGCCTCTTGGCATTTACTTTCAAAACTGAAAATATTACAAGACATCAAACGTGATGACACGACAAGGCAATGTGGGCAGTTGAATGAGCAAGGCGGTCTGGAGTGCTTACTTTTCAGGTCGTCCTTCATTCTGTTAGTGTGGTCTTGGAGTTCCGACTGGCGGCGTTCCAATTTCTCGTTGTCCTCCTTCAGGCGACCACATTCTGCAAGCGCTCGGCTGTTCTCCCCCTGGAGGCGGGTCACTTCAGCTTCTA
This sequence comes from Miscanthus floridulus, assembly GCF_019320115.1. NCBI lineage: Eukaryota > Viridiplantae > Streptophyta > Magnoliopsida > Poales > Poaceae > Miscanthus > Miscanthus floridulus. The sequence goes on from NC_089585.1 coordinate 77,356,712, forward strand.
AACCTGCATTACAGCTATTACTGTCAGGAACAAAAAAAAACACAAGTCCAGCACTTGCTATGATACGGTGAACACTTACATGTTTTCTCCTGCTCTTTGTTTTTGAGCTGGCCGACCAGGTTTTGGTTCTGTGCTTCTTGGTTTGTCCTCTCCTGGTCGGTGGCTTCAAGTTGGCGCCGTAGGCGTTCAACTTCAGCCGTCAGCTCCTTATTGGTCTTCATGACTACTTCTATCTGGTCGAAGCACCTTTTTCGGTACCTCGCAGTTTTCATCACGTCCTGCATACAGACAAGCTACGTCAGACAGCTTGACTACACAACAGGTTTAAGGACTAAAGCCAAATATACCTGGACTTCAGTCACCAGGCGTTTGGCTGCTCGCTCAACTCTTAAGGTTTCCTCGGCCTCTGGGATCTCCTCGTGCATGACCCATTCATCGTTCCGATAGCGCGACACATATACATGTTGTCGTCTATCTTGGGGACGGCCCAGGACTTCTTCCACTTCATCCTCTTCAGCCTCCTGTTCGGGAGGCGGTAGTGGTCCGGAGTTCGCAGACTCCACGACCACCAGGGCTTTCCCACGAGCCGTCGCGTCGGCACCCTTGTCCTGGGCAACTTCTGGCTGCTGCCCCTCGGCTAGATCCAGCTCCTGTGGTGCTGTGGTATCCTCCTCATCGGGGTTTGTGCTCGGAACACTTGTGTTCTGCTCGGGGACTGGCGTCTGGTCGTACGCCTGCCGAGGCCCAGGCAGAGTCCCTTCCATGGGCTCCTCCACGGCTTGTTTCTGTGCAGTTTGTCCCGCCGTTTTTGGAAAGGACGTCCCGCACCCAGCTAGCTGGTCGGGGCTTTCGGTGGACGCCGATCTAATACATTCAGAGGCAAATTCATAAGACAATAGCATCCAATGCAAAATGACAAGCTTACATCCAAATTATATATACTTACAGTTTTGACTTGCGGAAGGATGTGGCGAAGGAACGTCTCCTCGACCGCCCCTGCTCTGCTTGCTCGGCAGTTTCCACCGGGACTTGTTCAACCTCCGGTACGGGCGTCGGAGGATGATGCGGCATGTTCCCTTCGTCTGTGCTCTGTGTTGCCGTGGTCGGTGCTGTGACCACTGCTGGCACAGAGGAGCCACCCTGCTCCGACGGCCCCACCTGCCTTCTCCTCTTTCGGGGGATGAGCCGGAAGATGTCCGCATCCTCTGCTTCGTCGTCCGACTGGGAGATGATGGCTTGGCGTCGTTTGCTGGTAGCCGGACGCTTGCCGGCGGCTCTGGTCGAGGCGTCTTCAACGGTCTCGAGTACCGCCCAGTGAACGCCGTCGGTCCTGGCGCTGGTCTGGGCGGTTGGCCCAGTAACTTGCGGCCACTCTACACCGGGGGGAGGCGACACAAACACTCCTGCCCGGTCACGGCCATTATACTGAGACGCAAAATGAAGGAAAAAACAGTTATTTTCTTGGTGCAACATGACTTTACAGTTAAAAGGAGGCGTCATTTACCTTTGGGGGAGGGCGAGCCAGCTTGAAGGCGTGTTCAATGGCGTTCAATGCAACATAGTTGGGATCGGCCAGGTTGAATAGCTCTCCAATCCTGGCCTTGATCTCCAGCTTGTCCAGCGGCTCCTTTCTGGTCCTCGTCGGATCAGCGCCTCCTTGGTACTCGAAGCCGGGGTGAATCCTTTTCTGGCACGGCTGAATTCTACGGCTGATGAAGTTGCCGACAACGCTCGGGCCGTCAAGCCTTCCCCACGGAATCAACCCGAGTAGTTCGGCGATCTGCTCCAAGTTGTCGGGCTTCTCCGACCAGCTGCTTTTCTTCTCTGGAATCAGTCCCACATCGCACAGAGTGATGGAGTTTGGCTCTTCACGGATGTAGAACCACTTCTTGTACCACTCGTCCAAAGAGGTGTTCCAGGGACAGTGCAGGTATTGAGCCTTCATGCCGTCCCGAAGGTTCAGGTAGACGCCTCCGGCGATCTTCGAGCCACCGCTTCCCTTTTTCCGAAGGCAAAACAGGTGGCGAAAGAGGTCGAAATGGGGCTGGAAGCCACCATACGCCTCGCAGAGATGGATGAAGGTAGAGACGAGAAGAATCGAGTTGGGATGCAGATTGCAAATCCCAATCTCGTAGTACAAACAGAGCCCCTGAAGGAAAGGGTGCACTGGAATCCCAAAACCCCGTTTGAAAAAATCTTCAAAGATCACAATTTCACCTGGTTGTGGATCGGGGAAGCTTTCTCCTTCGGGTACACGCCATCCCGCAAGTGCCTTGTTGTGGAGCACTCCCATGGCGACGAGGTCCTCGATGGTTTGCTCGTTGCTCCGCGACTTCCACCATTCCTTCGCCATGACCCCGCTTTTCTTCTGGGCGTCTCTCTTCGCCATTTGTTCGTCCTTACTAAGTGGGTGGATGCGGGAGACCGAGGGGATTGGTGATGATCTTTGGGAAATAGGGTTTGGCAGGAGGAAGAAGAAGGTTGCGGCGGCGGATGACAATGGGGAATGGTGAGGGTAACTTACCAGACCTACATTATATAAAGCAAAAGGGCACCGTCGTTTCGTCCGCCCGAGAATATTGGGAGTCGTGCGCACGCGCCGCGGACGGTTGTTCACACAACCCCGAAATCTGCGCCAATAAACGCGCTCCTTCGATAACAGTGTACGCGCCTCTTCGTTGATGGTGTAAGAGGGCCCACACTGACACACCTCAATACAGGTGTCAACCGACTGTTTGTTAGAAAACAATAAGAAGACAGAATGACGTACTATACCTATTTGTTTTTGACCAGACGTGTCAGACTGGACAGACTAGACTTGGCAGAGAGTAGAGAAAAATAAATACACCAAATAATAGTACAAGCAGCGCACGTGATCGTGGATTTGCCTTGACCACTACTGTGCTCGGGGACTGCCCAGACCATTACGGTGCTCGGGGACTGCCCAGACCACTACGGTGCTCGGGTACTGTCCAGACCACCTTTTTTGCTCGAAGGCTGCTCCGACCACGGTTGTGCCCGGGGACTGCCCAGACCATTACGGTGCTCGGGGACTGCCCAGACCACTACGGTGCTCGGGTACTGTCCAGACCACCTTTTTTGTTCGAAGGCTGCTCCGACCACGGTTGTGCCCGGGGACTGCTCCGACCATTACTATATTCAGGAACTGCTATGACCACCGCTGTGTTCGGAGACCCTCCCGACCACTTTTTGGAGTTTTGTTCTCTTCGGCTACATGTGATTTATACTCACATACAGTTGAAAGACATTTATTTCGACCTTGCTACAAGACTCATATTTCGCCTTCCAGCAAGCTCGGGGACTACATCGGTACGATGCACCTGCCGGTGTATTTTGTTTGGCCTGTACGGCAATTGGATTCTTAACTTCAGCAGAATTTCTTTTTTAGACCCTGGCACCACGTGCTTGAGTCACCTACTACCAGGCTCGGGGACTAAGTGGGCACACTTCACCTTGCGGTGAATGTGTTTGTGCTTTGAATGGTTATAAGGATTGTTAATATGCTCGGGGACTGCCCCGACCACTGCTTGAATAGTGTTTTTCCTTGGCTACATGTGATTTGTACTCACATACAGTTAAGCGACATTTCTTTAGACCTTGCTACAAGGCTCATACCTCGCCTTCCAGCAAGCTCGGGGACTACATCGGTACGATGCACCTGCCGGTGCATCTCGTATCGCCTGTACGATGGTTGGGTTCTCAACTAAACTATGAATTCTTTTTAGACCCTGGCACCACGTGCCTACGTCACCTCCTACCAGGCTCGGGGACTAAGTGGGCACACTTCACCTTGCGGTGAATGTGTTTGTTTTTCGACCCCTACGCTTCTGATGTTCAAGAATGCTATGCTTCAAGACCACTTACATTTCTTTTCAGAAATACAAGTGGGCACACTTCTCAGGACAGAAATCTTTTCTTTTTAAGAGCACCATACATTCTTCGGACAACCTACTTCTCCGGTGATGACGGTGGTCGGAGGCGTCAAGGTTCCAAGCCTCGCTTGTCGGAGAAGGTGAAAATGGCGTGTCGCAGCATAATACATGATGCTCGGGGACTAGCTGTGGGGGTATTAACCCCTATACCCTTACGGCTAAGCTTGGGCTGGCCCGGATCGATGGGTTCAGTCCACCCGAAAAACGACGTGCGGCTCGGTCCACCTGATCGGAGTCCCGCACAAGGAATCAAGATGGATTTGGCGACCAAGCAGGATCCTGGTCGATTAGAATAGGAATCCTTGTCCGGCCACATATGGCAATTGTAACTGACTAGGATTAGTTTCCAGATCTGTAACCCTGCCCCCCGGACTATATAAGGCGGGCAGGGGACCCCTCTAAAAAACATCTCTCATTGACATACAGCAATACAAATCAGACGCAGGACGTAGGTATTACGCCTTCTTGGCGGCCGAACCTGGATAAAACCTCGTGTCTGTCTTGCGTCACCGTCTTGTTTGGGACTTGCGCATCTGTCTGCCGATAATCTACTACCTTGGGCATACCCCTAGGTAGACTGCCGACCATATTTCGTCGACAGGTTGTTGCTTCAACTAATAATGAATCATTCAATGAAATCTCTGGGCCATGAACTATTTTGTTTCATGAAGGCATGCATTCTGTGGGTTCTCCAAATATGGCTTATAGAGATTTGTGTAGTGATCTCAATGTTTTGGCTGGTAGTCATGCTAAACAGTTTGGTTCTCATGGCAATGAAAAAGCTAATGAGAACAATTTGGTTGATGCTATTCAAAGCAAGCATATAAGTCTTGGTCAACCAAAGAAAAAAGGGTCTAAATTTGTATCAAAGCCGAGGACGGCATTGTTTCAAGAAGGGGAGAATGATGAACCCATGGTTTTTCAAAATACATTTGATGCACAAGATACACCTGAGAATATATCAAAGCCGCCGAGGACGGTTTTGTTTAAAGAAAGAGAGGATGATGAACCCATGGCTTCTCAAAGTATATTTGCGAAAAAGTATTCTCCTATTTCAAATAGGGTAATTGGTCTTCAATTTGGAGCTATAATTTTTTATGAGAAATATAGCGAGAACCTGGATAAATTTACTTGTGTTGGTCTATCATCACATATATTTTTTAGAGGTGCTTTATTGTTTGGAAAAGAGGAGAACAAGGACAGCAAGCAAATATGTCTTTATAGAGACCATGCACGTGGAGATAAAGGGTTGCCTAACCAGACGTCAACTTTATTTGGCAATTGATTATTAGCATGGTGACTAGCAATGTTGCCGCAATATTATATTATTATCCCTGTATGTGTCATGGTGCCTGCGTGCACTAATTTTGGCCAGGCCAATTGTGGCGTCGTGCACATGTAGGCCAAGTCGGACTTGGTCCAAAGTCTGGTTTGGTGGAGTTGGGCCTGCGTGCCTTTATCTAGGGGTGTCCCCCTTGTAACAGATGAGACTGGATTTTATTTGTGGTGGTATTCCTTGTCGAGCTACCGCTCGGAAAACCCTAGATGGTGTTCCCATCAGGTTCTTTGTCTTGAAGATTATCTTCTAAATTCTTGTGGATCTATGTGGAGTGCGTGTTCATGCTGCTTTGGCTTGAGTGCGTCGCTTGGAATTCTTGGAGTTCCCCATCTTCTAATTGTGGTTCATCGTGGCTGTGGGAGGAAGGATTATCCTAGGGTTTGGTTTGCATCTAATGTAAGCTGATTCCTCGTATCTTTTGGCTACATTGATTTTTGTTGTTGTGATTGTTTAAATGAAGATTATCAAGAGGCCTTTGCAAAGATGTGTTTAACCAGGTGAGCAACCACAAAGACGCTCATGCACTATGGTCGGACATTTGTGCGCTCCATGAGGGAACAAAGTGTCATAGAACTGACCAATTTATAAGAGCACAAGTACAAAAACAATTGCCAAAACGATCAAATTCTCGAACTTGAGCCCATATAAACCCGGTAGTTAACTGAAATCTCAAAGGATTTCAAACCAACTTGCATACAACCAAGATCACAGTAATTCAACATAACATATCGTACGTTACAATATTTCGCAGATGTTCGCAAATAGATTACATCATCACAGAGTCATCATTATTACAAAACAAGTCTTGTAAACATGCGGAAGCAAATAGTTTAACTCACACACCCGAGTTCAAATACACATACTAGTTTGCTGATCATAGCCTGCAAAAGCATTCAGATAAGAGAACAGAGATCATGCCCATGATCTAGTCTTCATCACCCACCGGGTGGAGACAATACTTACAGAATCCCTGATATAGAAGGTCATCTGCAACAAGAGGGAATAAACCCTGAGTACGAGAATGTACTCAGCTAGACTTACCCGTCAAAAACCAAACAAATGACACCAAGGATTATGCATAGCTTAATGTAGTGGATCTGGCTGACACTTTCTTTTTGCAGAAAAGCATAAGTAATATGATCAACTCTTAACCTAAACTAGCAGTGACTTTTAGCCATTAACCTGCCAACTATATTAGCACCTGTACTAAGCAATCATTTTATTAGGGTGCAAACATTAATAAACCATATCAGGTATTCATTGTGGCAACCTTATCATCATCATCCATTTAACCATATCATTAATTAGTTGAATCTATGTTGCCGCTGCTCAGTCAAGTTCTCACTATCCGGGAGAGACGGTGATTCGAATCGTTTCCTATCTAGCTAGAGGGGTATTCCTAAACACAAACCCTGCTTCCCCCCATCAGGGTCGCAAACAAGTCACCTTTGGTATGATTTAGGAGTCACGAGTCCGAACAGATTGGCATTCTCAGAGAACCACTCTGCCAAGGTTATTCAGAACTCTAACCCACCTTGGACTTATGCCAATGGCTCTCCACACATCCTTACTACCTCTAGAATGCATGCCACTGCTCGCGTCCCCGGCCTGAGTCAAGCTACTAGGCTTCACGATCGGAACAACTTATCTGGCCAGCTAAGTGTTAGGCTATGTTCAACATGACATGAGGACGTACAGCGTATCAGTCCTTAAACGACTTAGACGGAGTCACTATGTCCAAACCTACACAAGACTCCGCCCGGTCTTAATTCATTATTAACATGGTTCTTTTCCACGATAGCAAATATAGCCAACCATGATCCACCTCATCCTAAAGCTCACAGGTGACAGGAAATCACCTGAGTTCTACCGCACTAAGCATGGCTAAGCATTTCACCCATTCCTGAACTTAAATAGGATTTCAGTGCGATATCTGGACAAGGAAGGATATAAAATGCAGCAATTGGTTCCAACCAATTCCTATACTTAATGCATCATCAACAATAAAAGATACTCAATGTATTTGTAAAAACATGGGAGGCTTAATATGCTCCGGGACTTGCCTTTCAGGAATGAGGAAGGCTGGTGGTCAGGGCACTCGGGCAATTCCTCCGCGGCGACTGCTTCGTCGGCTTCCTGCACTTTGGGTTCCTCCTCCTGGTTGGCTCCCTCGAACTCCAGCAACGTCACTCCCTCCGGCACACCTATTGCATGAATGCGCAAGATAAATATCATGGATGCACATGGACGAATGTCAGGGATGCTCGGGGAATGCGCACGTTCGCTGTAGTTTGCATATTCCAACTTAAGCCCTATTCAAATCACTTTACTTACCAAGTTTATACAAGCTAATGTATAATTGCTCATCTTCAGTTAATGACCTAGCACCGGCACCTAAGCATATTCTCAAGTTAGGCTAACCCCTAACAATCAACGGAAACATTGCATCAAGCATACACTCAAGCATTTGTATTTCAGCAAAATGAAGACTATGTAGCAGTACAGTAAACTAGCCATAACTGGAGATTTATAAATCCAATTGACATGCAACAAGACAATCTGGAAAGCTTATGAAATTGTCTACAATTCATTTTTAGACCTCAAAGCATGATTCAAACCTTTACCAGGTTGAATTCCTAAATCAACAAAACTCTGTCCTCACAAGGTAGAGAGTAAGCAAAAACTGGAACCTAACTTTAAACAGCTGTAGTTTCTAAACTACTAGGCCAAACGCCCTCAAATTTTGACAGGAGCTAGATACCTAAATTATCTACAACTCTTGTATTCACCACATCGACATAAAATCAAAATATCATGGGGAACTTTCTAAAGTCCCCAGATCTGTCCAGAGGGGACATAATGCAAACGAATAATTAATAACTTATGATGTAAACACACAATTGGACAAAACTAACTCTACTCACATGTCACACATATCACAATAACACCAGAAAGTAGGGTGTTCATCACCAAAACATTTCCTCTAATACCTTTCTTAATTTATTTAATTAATTAGAGGAAATAGTAAACATATATGAAAACTATACCATTAAATCTACGAAAATTACAGTAGACACTACATGCATCAAGTAGACTACCATAAAATTTCATACCATTTGAGTAAGTATAACAACCTACACAAAATTGGTAAGGCAGAATGGCTTAAAATGGCATAATTAGGAAACCTTAGTGAAAAGTGTCAAGCAATAGATTTCATATTTTTCCAAGCATCCTTAAGGTACTAAGATACTACCTACCAAGTTTCATGGCCATAGGATTCCTAGATAATTTACAAAAATTCACACAAGTATCCACCAATGATAAAAGGAAAATCTATAACTCAAAAACTACACATGCAATGACTTTCAAATTTTAACCAGAGCTTCTACTAAGCAATACTAGCTTACCCACAAAATTTCATAATTTTTGGATCACAGAAACTCAAGATATGATTTAAACAAGTTTGCATGCATTCAAAAACACTTTTCAAGTTCCTATTTAATTCATCCAAAATTTCTACATAATGTGCTCAAGACATATTTTTCTTAAATACTAGACCTCACTATGAGTCTAACAAAATTTGAATCACAGCATTTGGATCTACACATTTGGAGTTACAAAATTTACAAAACAGCATTCAAAACTGAAAATTTGAACCATCTTTATGAACACACAGTCACTGACGTGTGGGACCCGGTTATCAGCCGGACCCGACTGTCAGTGAGACGAAACAAGGGAGGCAGTGACGATTGACCCCTAAGCCTAGACCCTAGCGGCCCCTAAGCACATCGGCCATGGCGCACGGCGGTGCGCGGCCACGTTCCGGCATGTCCGGACCGGTGTGGTCGGTAATGTCTTCACAGAAGCAACTACACGAGATGGAGAAGACGAGACGAGGGCTAGGGATGGAGGAACGGTGTAGTGGTGCGCTGGCCATGGTGAGCACCAACTCCGGCGAAGCTCAGCCATGGCGGGCGGTGGTGGAACCGGCCGAAGGCCCTCACCTAAGGACGATTGACTCAGCTAGAAGGTGGAGAAGGTCGAGAAGAACACTGCAGAGCTACGGTGAAGGCGTAGTGTGCGTTTTTGCAGCGGTGCATGAGCTCGGCGACGACGGAGCTCCCTGGCAGTGATGGTGGAGCGGCTGTGCTTCTGCTGCTACTGCTGTGAGCTGGAGAAGTGAAGGAGGATGAGGAAGAGTGAGCAAACAGGCAGGCAGACGTGGCTTCAAGACGGAGGACACCGGGCAGCGATGGTAGGCCAGCCACAGTGCATGGCAGCCATGCGGCGGCCAGTCTCTATTGCCGGCCGGCCATGACTGGTCTGAACTTCACGTTTCAGAATTCATCGTCCGACTGATAGGTGAAGTTTGACACTGATTTGCTCCTAAACCAAGACGAGTTAGTGGAAGAAACGTTCATGAAAGTTGTAGCCCTACCTTCCATCTTCAACTTCTATTCAAGGATCATAGTCTAATTCCCCATGAATCAGGAGTTACATCATGCCAAAGTTGGCTTGATCAAACTGGAAATGTACTTAGGACTTAGAAATTTTTTCAAGTGTTGAATCCACCTTCAATGCTGACTTGTGGGTCCTTTTTGAACATGTTGTGCACATTTTCATGACTTGGCTTATAAACAAAGTTTGTTCCTTATAAAATTTGCTACAACTTTGTTTTAGGTTGCTTAGACATGCAAACATCCTAAGCTACACTTTTTAAATAGTCAAACAATAGGGTTTAGGGGTCAAAATTGGTCAAACCATGACTTGGGAACTTAATTAGTCAAAGTGATCAACATGAACAATGTCCCAAATGACATTCTAGGTGTAACTAAGTTACTTAAAAGAATTTTGAGCCACACCATACATTGGCCACACAAGAATCAAGCAAGGTATGTACTAAAACAATGCAAAACACATGAATTGTTACAATTGTTTCATAGTCATGTTTCATGATCTTGTTGCATAGTATTAACTAACTTTGTTTCACTAAAGTGAGTGGCACATGTTGCACTTAAGTGTTGCACACTTTTCATTTCATAAAGGAAACAACACACATGAAACATAACGATACGTTGCAATGTTTCAAAGACATGTTTCATGTGATATAAGCTTGTGAATGAATGAATGATGCTCATGTCCATGAAATGCAAGTGCAAATGTGGAAGCTAAACACCTAGGGTGTTACACAAAGAGTGAGCATGAGGAACGCTGTCATCTTGTCATGAAAAAGCTTAACTCCTTTGAGATGCTTCCTAAAGAATGTGCTAATGAGATGTACTCATATTTGAATGTTCTTGTAGAGGAAGTCAATGGGTTGGACTCACTCAAATGCAACCATCTGATGTTGTAAGAAAGATTTGAGTGTCCTCCCCATTGACAAATATGGGCATATTGTGACCATGCTTCATCAAGGTGATCTTTCCACCGCTACACCAACACAAATCTTGGGAAAGATCAATGCTCATGAGATGTATATGCACATCACGCTACAAGATGGCTCATCCCCTACCAAGAAGAAAGACAAGGACTTAGCATTCAAAGCTAGCCAAGAGAAGGGCAAAGCAAGACTTGAGTATGAGAGCTCAAGTGATGATGAAGTTGATGATGCAATCCTTGCTCTCATTGTGAGAAAAACCGCCAAGATGCTAAAGAAGCTCAACAAGAGTGGCATCAAGTTCAATGGCAAGAAGAAGTTCTTCACTAGCTCTAGAAGGAAGCCAATCTCCGAGATGGATTGCTACAATTGTGGAGAACTTGGTCATCTAGCACACCAATTCACCAAGCCCAAGAAATACAAGTTCAAGAACAAGTACAAGGGCAAGAAAGATGACTCAAGTAATGAAGAAGAAGATGAGAAGAAGAAAAACAAGCCATACAAGAAGAGAGATGGCAAGAAGGACTTCCATAAGAAGAAGAAGAGTGGAAAGGCATACATCATCGGTGATTGGCTCACGAACATTGATTCATCTAGTGGCTCATCCGATGATGATAGTGACAACGAGAAGGTGGCCACCATTGTTATTGACTCTTCATCATCTTCATCGCCACCACCGCCATCATCCTTTACACACCTATGCCTTATGGCAAAGGGTGAATGCAAGGTATCAAATGATGATGATAGTAGTGGTGATGAACATGCTAGTAATGATGATAGCGATAGTGATGATGATGAATATGAATCACCTTCTTATGATGATCTTGCTAGATTGCTAAAACAATACACTAAGATCATTATAAAGACTAGAGCTAAGAATGAAAAGCTAGAAGCTAAGAATGATTCACTTTTAGCAAAATGTGATATGGTGGAAAAGGCTAGTATTGAGCTTAGAGAAGCAAATGATGCTATATCATCCAAACTCAAGGAGCTCAAATCTTCTAAAAAAGAGCTTAAAGATAAACATGATAAACTTGAGGGGATGCACAAAGAGCTCATCACTAGCCACAACAAGCTAAAAGAAGAATACACTACTCTTAAGATTAATGATG